>NW_027412422.1:0-175918 GCF_047663935.1 Musca autumnalis
TGTCGATTTTAGAATTTTTTGTTATACCCTACACCACACTGTGTTAAGGGGTATTATCAATATGTGCATTTGTATGTAACATGCAAAAGGAAACGAAATAGGTCAATGGTTGCTTTCGAAGATCTACATAGCATCACATTCTGAGTCCATTTATACGTTCCCGTCCATCCGTTAATGCACTTTTGTCGCATTTATTATCCTATCCGGGTTAAAATTTATGATGGTCGCAATTTTGACCAAAGGACTATAGCTATTGCTATTGACGAGAATCAGTTGAGATTTGGATATAGCTCTCATATATTCTCCCGATTCCGTATATTCTATCCACCAAACAACCAATTGTTAAAGGAATATGTAGTTTTAACAACAGTCGTTGAGAATATAGTTTTAGAAATACTACGGCCACATTTTTTGAAAACAAAATTTTGATGTTGATAGCTTCTAGCTACTTCTACGCGGCATCCATAAAGCAAAATTAACACAAATTGATTAATCGATTTATGTAGTTCTATTTGAAAACCACAGGTATGATTTTTAGAAAGAATATGTGGTAAAGCCTTAAACTGTCGTACTTTACTGGATAAAGAATTTGTAAATAGGAACGGGTGAAACTATACTCTGCATTTCAATTTATTTATTTATTATCCTCCTTTATATTGGTGTGAATTCTCCGCTAACGAAGTAGCGGGCACTTGCTAGTTTTTATATATTTTTCAAAAAAAAAAAAAAGTTTGGTAGTAGTTTGAACGAATTTGTATATTTATCGTATTAATGAAACTGGACATAAATCTTCTTATGATAAAGTTTGTCGATTTTAGAATTTTTTGTTATACCCTACACCACACTGTGTCAAGGGGTATTATCAATATGTGCATTTGTATGTAACATGCAAAAGGAAACGAAATAGGTCAATGGTTGCTTTCGAAGATCTACATAGCATCACATTCTGAGTCCATTTATACGTTCCCGTCCATCCGTTAATGCACTTTTGTCGCATTTATTATCCTATCCGGGTTAAAATTTATGATGGTCGCAATTTTGACCAAAGGACTATAGCTATTGCTATTGACGAGAATCAGTTGAGATTTGGATATAGCTCCCATATATACTCCCGATTCCGTATATTCTATCCACCAAACAACCAAATGTTAAAGGAATATGTAGTTTTAACAACAGTCGTTGAGAATATAGTTTTAGAAATACTACGGCCCACATTTTTTGAAAACAAAATTTTGATGTTGATAGCTTCTAGCTACTTCTACGCGGCATCCATAAAGCAAAATTAACACAAATTGATTAATCGATTTATGTAGTTCTATTTGAAAACCACAGGTATGATTTTTAGAAAGAATATGTGGTAAAGCCTTAAACTGTCGTACTTTACTGGATAAAGAATTTGTAAATAGGAACGGGTGAAACTATACTCTGCATTTCAATTTATTTATTTATTATCCTCCTTTATATTGGTGTGAATTCTCCGCTAACGAAGTAGCGGGCACTTGCTAGTAAATAAATAAATTGAAATGCAGAGTATAGTTTCACCCGTTCCTATTTACAAATTCTTTATCCAGTAAAGTACGACAGTTTAAGGCTTTACCACATATTCTTTCTAAAAATCATACCTGTGGTTTTCAAATAGAACTACATAAATCGATTAATCAATTTGTGTTAATTTTGCTTTATGGATGCCGCGTAGAAGTAGCTAGAAGCTATCAACATCAAAATTTTGTTTTCAAAAAATGTGGGCCGTAGTATTTCTAAAACTATATTCTCAACGACTGTTGTTAAAACTACATATTCCTTTAACATTTGGTTGTTTGGTGGATAGAATATACGGAATCGGGAGAATATATGGGAGCTATATCCAAATCTCAACTGATTCTCGTCAATAGCAATAGCTATAGTCCTTTGGTCAAAATTGCGACCATCATAAATTTTAACCCGGATAGGATAATAAATGCGACAAAAGTGCATTAACGGATGGACGGGAACGTATAAATGGACTCAGAATGTGATGCTATGTAGATCTTCGAAAGCAACCATTGACCTATTTCGTTTCCTTTTGCATGTTACATACAAATGCACATATTGATAATACCCCTTAACACAGTGTGATGTAGGGTATAACAAAAAATTCTAAAATCGACAAACTTTATCATAAGAAGATTTATGTTCAGTTTCATTAATACGATAAATATACAAATTCGTTCAAACTACTACCAAACTTTTTTTTTTTTTTTTTTGAAAAATATATAAAAATTTATGAGTCATATTTGTTTTCAGTCAAACGAATATTTTCTACAACAACATGAGTTTGGTTGCTAGTAATTCGAACGGACTTGATTTCGAATCATTTTAGAGAAACAGGTCATTAATTAATTATTTTGTCTTAAAATATTCAGCTTAATAGAAATCTACTATACTATAATCATTCAATAACCATTATTCAAAAACGCAGATTTTTTTCACTGAATAGTAAATGTATTGAAAATTGCAATTTTTCTGCAGAGCAAAATATGTGTTATAGCAAAATGCCCGCTACTTCGTATGCGGAAAGGATATAAAAAAACAAATAAACAATATATAATATGGAAATGACAAACACTGAAAATTTGGTCGCACTAATACCAATTTTAATAAATATTTATTTTTATCTTAGTACTGTACGTACCCCTTAAGTTCGATTTTCAAAAAGATCAGCCGTATCTCACCCTTACACATTAACAGCGAGATCAACGTTGCACACCAATACACACCCTAACTTCAAAAAATAAAAATTCCAGCACTGTCCCTACACCCAAAAACAAATTGAGTACCATTAAGTTATTTTCGTATACTTATGGTACGTATTTCGACGACATATCTCAGCCATACACGGACATTAATACAAAATAATTACAGTAAATTCCATAATAATTACAGATCTCAAGATTCCAGCTGTATCCGTTCGTCCAATTCCAAATTGTACCAAACTTAGTAGCAAGTCGAACTCTTCGTACCCATAAGTAAGATTTTCCAAAACTACCTCAATCCTTCACTTTAGTAGTAATCTTACTTCAAAATTTCAGGATTCAAACTCTATCCGTTAAACCAAATTAAAATTGTACTAAATTTAGAACAATTTACAATTTTCGTACCAATTTTCAAAACTTCCTCAACGCAACAGGGCTACAATAATCATACTTTCAAATTGCAGGATTCCACCGCTATCCGTTCACCTACATACAAATTGTACTAAATTTAGTACCATTTAGTGCTTTTCGTAACCATAAGTTTGCTTTTTCAAAACAATCTGAATCCTACTCTTCGACTGTAATCGTAATTCCAAATTTCAGGATTCCAGCTCTATTAATTCACCCGAATCCAAATTGTATCAAATTTAGTACCATTTCTTTCCCAAACACCAATTTCAGGATTCCAGCTCTACCCGTTCACCCAAATCCATATTGTACCATATTTAGTACCATTTAGTACTTCTCTTACCCATACGTACGACTTTTCAAAATATCCTCAATACTACACTCCTACAGTAATCTTAATTCCTAATTCCAACACTATCCGTTTACTAAAATTCAAATTGTACCAAATTTAGTGCTTTCTGTACCCATAAGTACGAATTTCCAAAACTACCTCAATTCTACTGTCCGGCAGTAATGTTAGTTCCAAATTTCAGAATTCCAGCTCTATCCTTTTCGTACCCAAAGGTACGAATTTCCAAAACTATCTCAATCCTACACCCCTACAGTAATCTTAATTCAAAACTTTAGGATTCCAGCTCTATCCGTTCACCCAAATCCAAATTTAGTACTGCTCGTAATCATAAATACGAACTTCCAAAACCATTTCCTTATTTCAACGCCATTTCCCAACCTTGATTCCCATACCAAATTTAAAGATTCTAGCTTTATCCATTAAAAATATGCAATTGGTACCAAATTTAGAAACTTTTAGTACTTTTCGTACACTTATAGGTCGAGTTTCTAAATACCCTTTGGTACATCTTCCTAACTCTCCATCAATGACCATTCGTTCAAAATTTCAGATTTCTAGCTCTTCGCGTTTGCCTAATACAATGGATTCCATATTTAGTACACTTTAGCACTTTTCATACCTTTCTACGACGAATTTCCAAAAACGCCTTTACACAAAAACAAATTATACCAAATTCTGTACAATTCGATTTTCCAAAACAACCTTAATCCTTCACTTCAACAGTAACCATAATTCCAAATAACAGGATTCCAGCGCTATCCGTGCACTCAAATCCAAGTTGTACCATTTGGTACATTTCGTACCCATAAGTACGAATTTCAGAAACTACTTCCATCTCAATCCTATACTCCAACAGCAGTCTGACCAAATTCCAGGATTCCAGCTCTATCCGTTCCCCCAAATCCAAATTATACCACAGGTATTACCACTTAGTACTTTTCGTACCCTTACTACCTCAGTCCTACACTCCAATAGTAATCCTAATTTCAAATTTCAGGACTCTATCACTATCCGTCACCAAAATCCAAATTCTACCTCTATAGCCTACCGCGAACGGGTTGCAAATTCTAACTCTTTCCGTTTACAAAAATTCATACTTTAAATTAAAATAAATAAAATTAAAATACTTAAAATTCAGGATTCCAGTTCTATTCGTTCACCCAAATCCAAATTGTAATAAATTTAGTACCATTTAGTACTTTTCGTACACATAAATACGAATTTCCAAAATTTCCCCAATCCTATGCTCCAACAGTAATCTCAATTTCAAATTTCAGGATTCCAGCTCTGTCCGTTCACTCGAATCCCTATTGTACCAAATTTAGTACTTTTCGAACACATAAGTACGAATTTCCAAAACCACCCTCATATCTCAGTCCTACACTTCACAGTAATCTTAATTCCAAATTTCAGGTTTCCAGCTACATACATACGTTCACCCAAATCCAAATTGTACTAAGTTTAGTACCATTTAGTACTTTTCGTACCCATAAATACGAATTTTCAAAACTACCTCAATTCTACACCCCACCAGTAATCTCAATTCCAAATTTCGAGATTCCAACTATATCCGTTCACCCAAATCCCCATTGTCCCAAATTTAGTACCATTTAGTACTTTTCATTCACATAAGCAAGAATTTCCAAAACTTCCCCAATCTTACACTCCAACAGTAATATCAATTCCAAATTTCAGGAATCCAGCTCTATCCGTTCACCCAAATCCAAATTGTACTAAATTTAGTACCATTTAGTACTTTTCGTACACTCAAGTTTCCAAAAACCCTTTGGTGCATCTTTCTTACTCTTCATCAGTGATCCTCAGTCCAAATTTGAGGAATCAAGCTCTATCCGTTCACCCAAATCGAAACTGTACCAAATTTAGTGCTATTTAGGATTTTTCGTACCCTATGTACGAATTTCCAAAACTTCCACAATACTAAACTCCACCAGTAATCTCAGTTCCAAATTTAGAGATTCCAGCGCTATCCGTTCACCCAAATCCCCATTATACAAAATTTAGTTCCATTTAGTACTTTCCGTACACATAAGTACTAATTTCCAAAACCACCCTCATATCTCAATCCTACACTTCAACAGTAATATTAATTCCAAATTTCAGGTTTCCAGCTCTATCCGTTCATTCAAATCCAAATTGTACTAAATTTAGTACCATTTAGTACTTTCCGTACCCATAAGTACGAATTTTCAAAACTACCTCAATCCTACACCCCACCAGTAATCTCAATTCCAAATTTCGAGATTCCAGCTATTATCCGTTCACCCAAATCCCCATTGTATCAAATTTAGTACCATTTAGTACTTTTCATACACATAAGTACGAATTTCCAAAAGTTCTTCAATCCTACACTCCAACAGTAATCTCAATTCCAAATATCAGGATTCCAGCTCTATCCGTTCACCCAAATTACTATTGTACCAAATTTAGTACTATTAAGTACTTTTCGTACACATAAGCACGAATTTGCAAAACTACCCTCATATCTCAATCCTACACTACAACAGTAACCTTAATTCCAAATTTCAGGTTTCCAGCTATTTACGTTCACCAAAATCTAAATTGTACTAAATTTAGTACCATTTAGTACTTTTCGTACACATGATTTGTAATTTTGCAAACCATTTCCTTTTAGAAGCACCACTTCCCAACCTAGATTTCCATACCAAATTCCTATATTCCTATATTCCTGGGGCCTATTATTGATTTCATTAATTATTTAGCGATTTCTTCAAATTACAGATTTTGAAATTGAATAGTTATAACTGTACATCTCCATGTACGATAAAATTCTTAATTGCAAATAAATCGTGGTAATATGCACAATTTTATTGCACTTTCATTGATTTGCAAACATTTAGTAATTACCAAAAAGTGAGGTCCATATAGTTTTTAGTTGTTGTTATTTCTGGCCGATTTCTGAATTTATTCCCCTAATGTTGTCTTCAACAGCAACTCATTTGTTCAACAAACCCAACATCATTTATTGAAAGAATTTTTGTTTTAATTTTAAATTGAAAATCAAAATTTTTACAAATGCATCGTTTGTAATCATCTTTTCTAACTGTATATTAACGAATGAAAATCTGTTATGTGAAAACTAAATCAGGATCGGTTTGTATATTTCGCGTAATTGATGTTTATATCATTATCACCAACTGCGACATCTGTTGCAATGGAAGATAACAAATGTCTTGTCTTTCTATTATTTAGTGGTTTACGATAAAATAAGTGCGCCTAGAAGTAAACTACAAAATTTGAAATTATGTGTGATCGTTTACGGTATCATGAAGTTATAGCATTGTTAATTTGACACATGTCTTGCAGAGGGCCAACTAAGTGAATAAGTACGTAATAGTAATGAAAAATAAGGATTTTTGTTGTTGTTATTTTTGTGGTTCCAGGACGAATTTTCTAAAACCCGGCCTTATCTCGCACATTTGCATCAACAGTGACCCACTGGTAAAATTTCAAGCTCCTAGCTTTAGCCGTTTTGGCTGGGCGTTGATGATGAGTCAGTCAGTCAGTCAGTCAGTCAATCACTTATCACCAAGCTCATTTATATATATAGATTTATGAGTCATATTTGTTTTCAGTCAAACGAATATTTTCTACAACAACATGAGTTTGGTTGCTAGTAATTCGAACGGACTTGATTTCGAATCATTTTAGAGAAACAGGTCATTAATTAATTATTTTGTCTTAAAATATTCAGCTTAATAGAAATCTACTATACTATAATCATTCAATAACCATTATTCAAAAACGCAGATTTTTTTCACTGAATAGTAAATGTATTGAAAATTGCAATTTTTCTGCAGAGCAAAATATGTGTTATAGCAAAATGCCCGCTACTTCGTATGCGGAAAGGATATAAAAAAACAAATAAACAATATATAATATGGAAATGACAAACACTGAA
Organism: Musca autumnalis; assembly: GCF_047663935.1. Taxonomy (NCBI): domain Eukaryota; kingdom Metazoa; phylum Arthropoda; class Insecta; order Diptera; family Muscidae; genus Musca; species Musca autumnalis. Next base: position 7,433 of record NW_027412422.1, read on the forward strand.
AGTTTGGTCGCACTAATACCAATTTTAATAAATATTTATTTTTATCTTAGTACTGTACGTACCCCTTATGTTAGATTTTCAAAAAGATCAGCCGTATCTCACCCTTACACATTAACAGCGAGATCAACGTTGCACACCAATACACACCCTAACTTCAAAAAATAAAAATTCCAGCACTGTCCCTACACCCAAAAACAAATTGAGTACCATTAAGTTATTTTCGTATACTTATGGTACGTATTTCGACGACATATCTCAGCCATACACGGACATTAATACAAAATAATTACAGTAAATTCCATAATAATTACAGATCTCAAGATTCCAGCTGTATCCGTTCGTCCAATTCCAAATTGTACCAACCTTAGTAGCAAGTCGAACTCTTCGTACCCATAAGTAAGATTTTCCAAAACTACCTCAATCCTTCACTTTAGTAGTAATCTTACTTCAAAATTTCAGGATTCAAACTCTATCCGTTAAACCAAATTAAAATTGTACTAAATTTAGAACAATTTACAATTTTCGTACCAATTTTCAAAACTTCCTCAACGCAACAGGGCTACAATAATCACACTTTCAAATTGCAGGATTCCACCGCTATCCGTTCACCTACATACAAATTGTACTAAATTTAGTACCATTTAGTGCTTTTCGTAACCATAAGTTTGCTTTTTCAAAACAATCTGAATCCTACTCTTCGACTGTAATCGTAATTCCAAATTTCAGGATTCCAGCTCTATTGATTCACCCGAATCCAAATTGTATCAAATTTAGTACCATTTCTTTCCCAAACACCAATTTCAGGATTCCAGCTCTACCCGTTCACCCAAATCCATATTGTACCATATTTAGTACCATTTAGTACTTCTCTTACCCATACGTACGACTTTTCAAAATTTCCTCAATACTACACTCCTACAGTAATCTTAATTCCTAATTCCAACACTATCCGTTTACTAAAATTCAAATTGTACCAAATTTAGTGCTTTCTGTACCCATAAGTACGAATTTCCAAAACTACCTCAATTCTACTGTCCGGCAGTAATGTTAGTTCCAAATTTCAGAATTCCAGCTCTATCCTTTTCGTACCCAAAGGTACGAATTTCCAAAACTATCTCAATCCTACACCCCTACAGTAATCTTAATTCAAAACTTTAGGATTCCAGCTCTATCCGTTCACCCAAATCCAAATTTAGTACTGCTCGTAATCATAAATACGAACTTCTAAAACCATTTCCTTATTTCAACGCCATTTCCCAACCTTGATTCCCATACCAAATTTAAAGATTCTAGCTTTATCCATTAAAAATATGCAATTGGTACCAAATTTAGAAACTTTTAGTACTTTTCGTACACTTATAGGTCGAGTTTCTAAATACCCTTTGGTACATCTTCCTAACTCTCCATCAATGACCATTCGTTCAAAATTTCAGATTTCTAGCTCTTCGCGTTTGCCTAATACAATGGATTCCATATTTAGTACACTTTAGCACTTTTCATACCTTTCTACGACGAATTTCCAAAAACGCCTTTACACAAAAACAAATTATACCAAATTCTGTACAATTCGATTTTCCAAAACAACCTTAATCCTTCACTTCAACAGTAACCATAATTCCAAATAACAGGATTCCAGCGCTATCCGTGCACTCAAATCCAAGTTGTACCATTTGGTACATTTCGTACCCATAAGTACGAATTTCAGAAACTACTTCCATCTCAATCCTATACTCCAACAGCAGTCTGACCAAATTCCAGGATTCCAGCTCTATCCGTTCCCCCAAATCCAAATTGTACCACAGGTAGTACCACTTAGTACTTTTCGTACCCTTACTACCTCAGTCCTACACTCCAATAGTAATCCTAATTTCAAATTTCAGGACTCTATCACTATCCGTCACCAAAATCCAAATTCTACCTCTATAGCCTACCGCGAACGGGTTGCAAATTCTAACTCTTTCCGTTTACAAAAATTCATACTTTAAATTAAAATAAATAAAATTAAAATACTTAAAATTCAGGATTCCAGTTCTATTCGTTCACCCAAATCCAAATTGTAATAAATTTAGTACCATTTAGTACTTTTCGTACACATAAATACGAATTTCCAAAATTTCCCCAATCCTATGCTCCAACAGTAATCTCAATTTCAAATTTCAGGATTCCAGCTCTGTCCGTTCACTCGAATCCCTATTGTACCAAATTTAGTACTTTTCGAACACATAAGTACGAATTTCCAAAACCACCCTCATATCTCAGTCCTACACTTCACAGTAATCTTAATTCCAAATTTCAGGTTTCCAGCTACATACATACGTTCACCCAAATCCAAATTGTACTAAGTTTAGTACCATTTAGTACTTTTCGTACCCATAAATACGAATTTTCAAAACTACCTCAATTCTACACCCCACCAGTAATCTCAATTCCAAATTTCGAGATTCCAACTATATCCGTTCACCCAAATCCCCATTGTCCCAAATTTAGTACCATTTAGTACTTTTCATTCACATAAGCAAGAATTTCCAAAACTTCCCCAATCTTACACTCCAACAGTAATATCAATTCCAAATTTCAGGAATCCAGCTCTATCCGTTCACCCAAATCCAAATTGTACTAAATTTAGTACCATTTAGTACTTTTCGTACACTCAAGTTTCCAAAAACCCTTTGGTGCATCTTTCTTACTCTTCATCAGTGATCCTCAGTCCAAATTTGAGGAATCAAGCTCTATCCGTTCACCCAAATCGAAACTGTACCAAATTTAGTGCTATTTAGGATTTTTCGTACCCTATGTACGAATTTCCAAAACTTCCACAATACTAAACTCCACCAGTAATCTCAGTTCCAAATTTAGAGATTCCAGCGCTATCCGTTCACCCAAATCCCCATTATACAAAATTTAGTTCCATTTAGTACTTTCCGTACACATAAGTACTAATTTCCAAAACCACCCTCATATCTCAATCCTACACTTCAACAGTAATATTAATTCCAAATTTCAGGTTTCCAGCTCTATCCGTTCATTCAAATCCAAATTGTACTAAATTTAGTACCATTTAGTACTTTCCGTACCCATAAGTACGAATTTTCAAAACTACCTCAATCCTACACTCCACCAGTAATCTCAATTCCAAATTTCGAGATTCCAGCTATTATCCGTTCACCCAAATCCCCATTGTATCAAATTTAGTACCATTTAGTACTTTTCATACACATAAGTACGAATTTCCAAAAGTTCTTCAATCCTACACTCCAACAGTAATCTCAATTCCAAATATCAGGATTCCAGCTCTATCCGTTCACCCAAATTACTATTGTACCAAATTTAGTACTATTAAGTACTTTTCGTACACATAAGCACGAATTTGCAAAACTACCCTCATATCTCAATCCTACACTACAACAGTAACCTTAATTCCAAATTTCAGGTTTCCAGCTATTTACGTTCACCAAAATCTAAATTGTACTAAATTTAGTACCATTTAGTACTTTTCGTACACATGATTTGTAATTTTGCAAACCATTTCCTTTTAGAAGCACCACTTCCCAACCTAGATTTCCATACCAAATTCCTATATTCCTATATTCCTGGGGCCTATTATTGATTTCATTAATTATTTAGCGATTTCTTCAAATTACAGATTTTGAAATTGAATAGTTATAACTGTACATCTCCATGTACGATAAAATTCTTAATTGCAAATAAATCGTGGTAATATGCACAATTTTATTGCACTTTCATTGATTTGCAAACATTTAGTAATTACCAAAAAGTGAGGTCCATACAGTTTTTAGTTGTTGTTATTTCTGGCCGATTTCTGAATTTATTCCCCTAATGTTGTCTTCAACAGCAACTCATTTGTTCAACAAACCCAACATCATTTATTGAAAGAATTTTTGTTTTAATTTTAAATTGAAAATCAAAATTTTTACAAATGCATCGTTTGTAATCATCTTTTCTAACTGTATATTAACGAATGAAAATCTTTTGTGCGACACCTGTTATGTGAAAACTAAATCAGGATCGGTTTGTATATTTCGCGTAATTGATGTTTATATCATTATCACCAACTGCGACATCTGTTGCAATGGAAGATAACAAATGTCTTGTCTTTCTATTATTTAGTGGTTTACGATAAAATAAGTGCGCCTAGAAGTAAACTACAAAATTTGAAATTATGTGTGATCGTTTACGGTATCATGAAGTTATAGCATTGTTAATTTGACACATGTCTTGCAGAGGGCCAACTAAGTGAATAAGTACGTAATAGTAATGAAAAATAAGGATTTTTGTTGTTGTTATTTTTGTGGTTCCAGGACGAATTTTCTAAAACCCGGCCTTATCTCGCACATTTGCATCAACAGTGACCCACTGGTAAAATTTCAAGCTCCTAGCTTTAGCCGTTTTGGCTGGGCGTTGATGATGAGTCAGTCAGTCAGTCAGTCAGTCAGTCAATCACTTATCACCAAGCTCATTTATATATATATAGATATATATATATATATATATATATATATATATTAATGATTTTGTTTGAAGTTATTCGACCTTCATTTATCAATTATATATATATTATTTACATTTCATATTTGAATGATCAATAACTATCAGTTGAGATACAATATTAACTTTCGTTTTAAAGAAACACGATTTTCGGAAAAGTCGATTAAGTTGTAGAATTTGTTAAATTGTACTAAGAGTCGGCGTAAGGGGTCATTATTAGCATAATTTGATGTATAGTAATTAATTTTGAGTAACTGGAAATTACGCGTTGTTCTGACGGGAACATGTAGAAAAATTCGATCCATAATAAAATCTGATGATATTTTACCTTGGAAGATGTTTAACAAAAATGTTACATTGAGCACTGATCTGCGACTTTTTAAAGAAGGCAATTTAATTAAATTTAGTCTATATGTGTACGAAGGTAGTGACTGGGCGGTCCAACCACGATCTTTAAGACAGAATAAAAGAAAATGTTTCTGAATAGATTCAATATTATTTGAGTGAATAGCATAAGGTGGGTCCCATACAATCGATCCATATTCTAAGCCGGAACGTACAAAAGATATATAAAGTTGTTTTGTGAATATAGGGTCAGAGAATTCTTTACTCCATCTCTTGACAAATCCCAAATTCTTAAACGCTTTATTTATAATTAGGCTTACGCGGTCACTAAAATCTAGGCGATGGTCCAGAAGAATACCAAGGTCTGTAATAGGGATACGCAAGCCGATTTTCGAGTAACCGATTCCTCGATTCTTTGATTTGAAGAATCTAAAAATCGGAATCGAGTTTTAACTTCATAGAGAATCGAAAGATCGATTTTCTATTATGATTCTTCGATTCTTGCAGTGGGAATCGAAAGATCAATTCTGTTTTGACTTTTGATGTACCACGAAAATGAAATATACAGATTACATTGGTAAGAGCAAGACAACAATATTATATTATTTGTTGTACTGTTAAACGCGAAGCATTGTACACTAAAACGTTCACATTTTCAACTAAGGAGTCATCTCGATCGAACGATTTTTTATCTAAGTGAGTTCTAAGTAAGAATCAAAGGATCGAAAGATCGATTTTTGATTCCTACGTAAGAATCGAAGAATCGATTTTTGAGTTCTAAGTAAGAATCAAAATATCGAAAGATCGATTCTTGAGTTCTAAGTAAAAATGAAAAGATCGAAAGATCGATGTTTGCTTGGTAATACGTATCCCTAGTCTGTAATGGAAGAGACTTTACCCACCACACGTTGATTCAAGTAGTAAGATGTATCAATCTTATTAAGACTGAAAAAAGACATGTGCTTACATTTTGAAACATTTAACTCAAGCAAATTAATATTACACCAATTATAGAATAGGTTTAAATCTGATTGGAGTAAAAGTTTGTTTCTCGGATCACTAAAAGACTAAAAAAGCTTTACGTCGTCTGCATACATAAGAACATTGCAATGATTTATTACATTAGGTAGATCATTAAGAAATAATGTGAATAACACTGGGCCAAGATCACTGCCTTGTGGAACTACAGAAGGTACAAATATTCTATTGGATACAGCGTTTTCAAACTTTACCATTTGGATTCTACGAGTTAAATAAGATCTTATCCATTTTAAGAAGGAACTGCTAAAGCCTATGTTATATAATTTTAGCAGAAGTAACTCATGGTTAACTTTATCAAAAGCCTTGCTGCAGTCGGTATATATGCAATCCGTTTGTTGCCGTACTCTAAAACCATCGTTTACCATTGTAGTCAATTCTAAAAGATTAGTTACAATAGAACGATTTTTTCTAAAACCATGTTGATATTTAGACAAAATTGAGGAGACTTGAAATGACAGTAAATCTGTAACAAGTTTTTCGAAAAGTTTTGAAATGGTATTTAATTTTGCAATACCTCTGTAGTTAGAGACTTCCTTTTTACTTCCTGATTTGAAAAGCGGAACAATATAGGATTCTTTCCAAATATCAGGGAAATAGCCACAACGTAATGATTTATTATGTAAAATTGATTATCTGCACAGTTTTTGAGTATACACGCGGGGATACCATCTGAGCCTGGGGTAGTTATGGGTTTAAGTCTTTTTAAATGGCTTAAAATTGTTGAAACATTTAAACTCTGAACATTAATAATAGAGTATTTTGGTATATTATAGGGGTATTTAAAATCTTCATCATGGTTTTGATTTGAATAAGTCGTTTTAAAAAAACGATGCAAATATATTTGATATCACATAATCGTCATAGGCAGTTTCTGCTCCAAATTTTAGAATTTTAAGAAAAGCATTAGACCTACGTTTGGTGTTAATGAAACCGTAGAAAGATTTGGGATTTGATAGTATATCATCCTTGAGCTTTTTTATATAAATGCTATATTGCTTTCTATTAGAAATTGTATATTTCGCCTTGTAATGCCGTAATTAGAGAAATCTGATGTAAACCCTTTTTTTTAAACTTCTTATATAATTTGTTTTTTCTATTCTTTAATCTCGATAGTATAATATTATTCCAAGGGGGGCCAGAATTCTTGGGAATACACGATTTTGGGACTGCTTTAGATATGGAGTCACGGATAGTATCGTAAAATATAGTTATCATATCATCTAATGAGTCAAGAGTGTTAAGTCTACTCCAGCCTACTGAGCTCAAAGTAGTTTTCAAGTGTAAATAGTTTGTTCAGGAGAAACAATAAAGGAATTTGTTTTATATCTAACAGTAATATAAAACAAAATCCTTTATTGTTTCTCCCGAACAAAACTATTTTACAATATGAATACTACTTTGAGCTCAGTAGACTGGAGTAGACTTAACACTTGGGAGTGATAAAGGTATTTCAATGTATAAGGTAGGATGATATTTGTCTTCTGGCAGTACTATAGGATCATTAGGGGATACTATGATCTCTCTAGGCTCGCTATCAAATATTAAATCAAGTAAGTTTCTCGAAGAATTGTAAATATTGTTAATTTGAGACAGGCCAGAACATAAGAACGGGCTAATACACGTGCTGTTGAGAATACAAAGCGCAACGCGTCGCTTAAAAGTATTTTACAGGTTTTGGACACATTTGCCCACCGAATTGGTTGCATTTTATAGTTTTTGATGTCCACAAGTTAGAAAACATTAAAAAAAACGATAAAACAAGGAGTGATAAATAGCATTTTGAAGCTACTGCTTCAAATTTTGGCCACATTTGCGCAATGTATTTGCATGCAATTTAGGATTTTTAGTGTGCAGAAGTTATACTATGTTTACATTTTCGAAATCCACTCGATTTCAACTGTCATCCATTACTGTGAGCTCGTAGTGAATCGTCTTCGGGCGACACGAGAAAGAGTGATGTTGGTAAAGTTTGTGGTTGTAGCGGTGTTGGCTTGATCGTACCAAGTGGTTGTGGTCGTTACGTTGATGCTTGGCTGTAGTACTCGCACCCAACGACTCGGATTGTTTTGGCTTCTGGGTTTGTAGTCGTGTTGAATCGACTCGGGTTGATGGTAGTCGTGTTGATGCGACTCGTGTTGATGTCTTCGGGTTGATGATACTCGGCTTAGTGTAGTCTTGTTGGAGCGACTCGGGCTGATGTCTTCGGTTTGATGACACTCGGCTTAGTGTGGTCGTGTTGAAGCGACTCGGGCTGATGTCTTCGGGTTGATGGTACTTGGCTTAGAGTGGTCGTGTTGAAGCGACTCGGGCTGATGTATTCGGGTTGATGATACTCGGCTTGGTGCAGTCGTGTTGGGGCGACTCGGGTTGCAATGCAGTAATTAGAGAAATCTGATGGCAAACCACTTTTTTAAACTTCTTATATAACTTATTTTTTCTATTCTTTAATATCGATAGTATATTATTATTCCAAGGGGGGCCAGAATTCTTGGGAATACACGATTTTGGGACTGCTTTAGATATGGAGTCACGGATAGTATCGTAAAATATAGTTATCTATCATCTAATGAGTCAAGAGTGTTAAGTCTACTCCAGTCTACTGAGCTCAAAGTTGTATTCAATTATAAATAGTTTGTTCGGAGAAACAATATTTGTTATTTTAAGGATTTTGTTTTGTATGACTGTTAGATTGGAGTGATAAAGGTATTTCAATGTATAAGGTAGGATGATATTTGACTTCTGGCAGTACTATAGGATCATTAGGGGATACTTTGATCTCTCTAGGCTCGCTATCAAATATTAAATCAAGTATGTTTCTCGAAGAATTGTAAATATTGTTAATTTGAGACAGGCCATAACATAAGAACGGGCTAATACACGTGCTGTTGAGAATACAAAGCGCAACGCGTTGCTTAAAAGTATTTTACAGGTTTGGACACATTTGCCCACCGAATTGGTTGCATTTCATAGTTTTTGATGTCCACAAGTTAGAAAACATTAAAAAAAAACGATAAAACAAGGAGTGATAAATAGCATTTTGAAGCTACTGCTTCAAATTTTGGCCACATTTGCGCAATGTATTTGCTTGCAATTTAGGATTTTTAGTGTACAGAAGTTATACTATGTTTACATTTTCGAAATCCACTCGATTTCAGCTGTCAATTCAATTGCTCAAACGTCAAATGAAAACCAATCGATTTCAGATGAGTTTTCATTTGACGTATACACAAAGGAATTGACAGATGAAATCGAGTGGATTTCGCAAATGTAAACCAAGCATTAGAAATTTTTGTTTAAAAGTGATTTTAGTTTTCGAATAATAAACAACCAAGTACGAAATGGGTTAAACGGTTAAAGAGAGACATCACGCATTCGTATGCAGTTTTCACACGGTCTGTATTTTCATATTCATGCATAGCAACTGTCACTTTTTTGCCCATATGTAATTCCTTCTGCACGGCATGATTTTATTTTTCATTCGTTTTCTGTTGTTTTCTTTATTTACATCGCGTACAAACAAAACAGCTGTTTACCTTTAGTGTACAGACGAGAATAGAGCGCGTTCTATTCAAAAAAAAAATACATATGTATACACATAACGCTTTGATGCATTGAAATTTTCTGTACGGTTCAAACCATGTGCACAAAATTCAGATTTGTAAAAAGTGACAGTTGGTATGCACAAATATGTAAAAAACATACCGTGTAGAACACCCTTTAGGGAATTTCGATTCAAATCATCTTTTAGATATCGACATTACGTTATAAACTATGTCGTTATAAGCGATGTCGTGTGAACGTTAAATTACATATTATTATTCTAGGTATGTATGTTATAAGTATCTGTTAAGAAATTACTATGCTTGCTGTATATTTCGCTTGTTTCTGGATATATTCTGTCAAATGGTGTGAACGATAAGTCTCGAAGGGAGCAATCGATTTGGTCCAAAATATGCACATCGTATTATTTCATCCAGTCATGTATCAAGTCGGATATAGTCCATATCAATCCCGTCCGTCGTGTACCTCCAATTCAAAATTTGTATTTACATTTTTTTCTCTAAATTGGGTGGCAATTTAAGGGTTGAGGTTCGTAGTGATCAAAAGACTTCTCCGCCAATACTAGTGGACATATGTCCACGTTTTGGTATAGCCCCTAAACAACGATACCGCCCAATTTCAAGTATTGTACAAAATTTTACCTGACCAGGTTTGGTGATAGGTAATTGGTTTAGGCAGTGGTTCTGAATATTTCATGGTGGACGTTTTTTACTTGTTTTTCATTAGGTATGTTCCTAAATAAAGGTTTTAAGCTTTTGTGTGTATAAACTATACACATCACAAAAAACAGAAGTTGCCCCCCCTAGATTTGATCCTGGCTACGCCCATAAAAGCATTTTATAGATTTTGGCCACATTTGATTTTGGGTGTCCAGAAGTTAGAAAACATTTTTATATAAAAACACTTATAAAACAATGCGCGACTAATTGCTTTTTAAAGATATTGGCAAAACAAAGCTCAAAGCGTCGCTTAAAATTATTTTTCAGATTTGGTCACATTGTAAGAAGGGTTTTGTCTAAGGCTGAGGTGAGTTCAGTCGCAGCCAGGGTCAACTCAAGGACCCACGAAACCTTAAGTAAAAACACGAGTGATGACAATTCAATTCTTTATTATCACCCCTTGGTGCTTAATTTATGATTAACATGTGGATACTTATGTAGTAAATGCAATTATATATTGTGGTTATTCGTCTCAGCTGGGTGGAGCCTTACTGTGAGCTCGTAGTGAATCGTCTTCGGGCGACACGAGAAAGAGTGATGTTGGTAAAGTTGTGGTTGTAGCGGTGTTGGCTTGATCGTACCAAGTGGTGTGGTCGTTACGTTGATGCTTGGCTGTAGTACTCGCACCCAACGACTCGGCTTGTTTGGCTTCTGGGTTTGTAGTCGTGTTGAATCGACTCGGGTTGATGGTATTCGGCTTGATGTAGTCGTGTTGAAGCGACTCGTGTTGATGTCTTCGGGTTGATGATACTCGCCTTAGTGTAGTCGTGTTGGAGCGACTCGGGGTGATGTCTTCGGTTTGATCACACTCGGCTTAGTGTGGTCGCGTTGAAGCGACTCGGGCTGATGTCTTCGGGTTGATGATACTTGCTTTGTGTGGTCGTGTTGAAGCGACTCGGGCTGATGTATTCGGGTTGATGATACTCGGCTTGGTGCAGTCGTGTTGGAGCGACTCGGGTTGCAATGCAGTAAATAGAGAAATCTGATGGCAAACCACTTTTTTTTAAACTTCTTATATAATTTATTTTTTCTATTCTTTAATATCGATAGTATATTATTATTCCAAGGGGCCAGAATTCTTGGGAATACACGATTTTGGGACTGCTTTAGATATGGAGTCATCTAATGAGTCAAGAGTGTTAAGTCTACTCCAGTCCACTGAGCTCAAAGTTGTATTCAATTATAAATAGTTTGTTCGGAGAAACAATATTTGTTATTTAAAGGATTTTGTTTTGTATGACTGTTAGATTGGAGTGATAAAGGTATTTCAATGTATAGGTAGGATGATATTTGTCTTCTGGCAGTACTATAGGATCATTAGGGGATACTTTGATCTCTCTAGGCTCGCTATCAAATATTAAATCAAGTAAGTTTCTCGAAGAATTGAAATATTGTTAATTTGAGAGAGGCCATAACATAAGAACGGGCTAATACACGTGCTGTTGAGAATACAAAGCGCAACGCGTCGCTTAAAAGTATTTTACAGGTTTTGGACACATTTGCCCACCGAATTGGTTGCATTTTATAGTTTTTGATGTCCACAAGTTAGAAACATTAAAAAAAACGATAAAACAAGGAGTGATAAATAGCATTTTGAAGCTACTGCTTCAAATTTTGGCCACATTTGCGCAATGTATTTGCTTGCAATTTAGGATTTTTAGTGTACAGAAGTTATACTATGTTTACATTTTCGAAATCCACTCGTCAATTCCATTGCTCAAACGTCAAATGAAAACCAATCGATTTCAGATGAGTTTTCATTTGACGTATACACAAAGGAATTGACAGATGAAATCGAGTGGATTTCGCAAATGTAAACCAAGCATTAGAAAACATTTTTATAAAAAAAAAAACGATAAAACAACACGTGATTAATTGCATTTTGAAACTGTTGAGAATAAAAATGCCATGAGACTTCATACCCATACTATAACTAGTTTAAAATTTTACCTTTTTCATCCATAATTTTTGTTTAAAAGTGATTTTAGTTTTCGAATAATAAACAACCAAGTACGAAATGGGTTAAACGGATAAAGAGAGACATCACGCATTCTTATGCAGTTTTCACACGGTCTGTATTTTCATATTCATGCATAGCAACTGTCACTTTTTTTGCCCATATGTAATTCCTTCTGCACGGCATGATTTTATTTTTCATTCGTTTACTGTTGTTTTCTTTATTTATATCGCGTACAAACAAAACAGCTGTTTACCTTTAGTTGTACAGACGAGAATTGAGCGCGTTCTATTCGAAAAAAAAAATACATATGTATACACATAACGCTTTGATGCATTGAAATTTCTGTACGGTTCACAACATGTGCACAAAATTCAGATTTGTAAAAAGTGACAGTTGGTATGCACAAATATGTAAAAAATATACCGTGTAGAACACCCTTTAGGGAATTTCGTTTCAAATCATCTTTTAGATATCGACATTACATTATAAACTATGTCGTTATAAGCGATGTCGTGTGAACGTTAAATTACATATTATTATTCTAGGTATGTATGTTATAAGTATCTGTTAAGAAATTACTATGCTTGCTGTAAATTTCGCTTGTTTCTGGATATATTCTGTCAAATGGTGTGAACGATAAGTCTCGAAGGGAGCAATCGATTTGGTCCAAAATATGCACATCGTATTATTTCATCCAGTCATGTATCAAGTCGGATATAGTCCATATCAATCCCGTCCGTCGTGTACCTCCAATTCAAAATTTGTATTAAAATTTTTTTCTCTAAATTGGGTGCAATTTAGGATTGAGGTTCGTAGTGATCAAAAGACTTCTCCGCCAATACTAGTGGACATATGTCCACGTTTTGGTATAGCCCCTAAACAACGATACCGCCCAATTTCAAGTATTGTACAAAATTTTACCTGACCAGGTTTGGTGATAAGTAATTGGTTTAGGCAGTGGTTCTGAATATTTCATGGTGGACGTTTTTTAGTTGTTTTTCACTAGGTGTGCTCCTAAATAAAGGTTTTAAGCTTTTGTGTGTATAAACTATACACATCACAAAAAACAGAAGTTGCCCCCGCCTAGATTTGATCCTGGCTACGCCCATAAAAGCATTTTATAGATTTTGGCCACATTTGATTTTGGGTGTCCAGAAGTTAGAAAACATTTTTATATAAAAACACTTATAAAACAATGCGCGACTAATTGCTTTTTTAAGATATTGGCAAAACAAAGCTCAAAGCGTCGCTTAAAATTATTTTTCAGATTTTGGTCACATTATAACAAGGGTTTTGTCTAAGGCTGAGGTGAGTTCAGTCGCAGCCAGGGTCAACTCAAGGACCCACGAAACATTAAGTAAAAACACGAGTGATGACAATTCAATTCTTTATTATCACCCCTTGGTGCTTAATTTATGATTAACATGTGGATACTTATGTAGTAAATGCAATTATATATGGTGGTTATTCGTCTCAGCTGGGTGGAGCCTTACTGTGAGCTCGTAGTGAATCGTCTTCGGGCGACACGAGAAAGAGTGATGTTGGTAAAGTTGTGGTTGTAGCGGTGTTGGCTTGATCGTACCAAGTGGTTGTGGTCGTTACGTTGATGCTTGGCTGTAGTACTCGCACCCAACGACTCGTCTTGTTTGGCTTCTGGGTTTGTAGTCGTGTTGAATCGACTCGGGTTGATGGTATTCGGCTTGATGTAGTCGTGTTGAAGCGACTCGTGTTGATGTCTTCGGGTTGATGATACTCGGCTTAGTGTAGTCGTGTTGGAGCGACTCGGGCTGATGTCTTCGGTTTGATGACACTCGGCTTAGTGTGGTCGCGTTGAAGCGACTCGGGCTGATGTCTTCGGGTTGATGATACTTGCTTTGTGTGGTCGTGTTGAAGCGACTCGGGCTGATGTATTCGGGTTGATGATACTCGGCTTGGTGCAGTCGTGTTGGAGCGACTCGGGTTGCAATGCAGTAATTAGAGAAATCTGATGGCAAACTACTTTTTTTAAACTTCTTATATAATTTATTTTTTCTATTCTTTAATATCGATAGTATATTATTATTCCAAGGGGGGCCAGAATTCTTGGGAATACACGATTTTGGGACTGCTTTAGATATGGAGTCACGGATAGTATCGTAAAATATAGTTATCATATCATCTAATGAGTCAAGAGTGTTAAGTCTACTACAGCCTACTGAGCTCAAAGTTGTATTCAATTACAAATAGTTTGTTCGGGAGAAACAATATTTGTTATTTAAAGGATTTTGTTTTGTATGACTGTTAGATTGGAGTGATAAAGGTATTTCAATGTATAAGGTAGGATGATATTTGTCTTCTGGCAGTACTATAGGATCATTAGGGGATACTTTGATCTCTCTAGGCTCGCTATCAAATATTAAATCAAGTAAGTTTCTCGAAGAATTGTAAATATTGTTAATTTGAGAGAGGCCATAACATAAGAACGGGCTAATACACGTGCTGTTGAGAATACAAAGCGCAACGCGTCGCTTAAAAGTATTTTACAGGTTTTGGACACATTTGCCCACCGAATTGGTTGCATTTTATAGTTTTTGTTGTCCACAAGTTAGAAAACATTAAAAAAAACGATAAAACAAGGAGTGATAAATAGCATTTTGAAGCTACTGCTTGAAATTTTGGCCACATTTGCGCAATGTATTTGCTTGCAATTTAGGATTTTTAGTGTACAGAAGTTATACTATGTTTACATTTTCGAAATCCACTCGATTTCAACTGTCAATTCCATTGCTCAAACGTCAAATGAAAACCAATCGATTTCAGATGAGTTTTCATTTGACGTATACACAAAGGAATTGACAGATGAAATCGAGTGGATTTCGCAAATGTAAACCAAGCATTAGAAAACATTTTTATAAAAAAAAAACGATAAAACAACACGTGATTAATTGCATTTTGAAACTGTTGAGAATAAAAATGCCATGAGACTTCATACCCATACTATAACTAGTTTAAAATTTTACCTTTTTCATCCATAATTTTTGTTTAAAAGTGATTTTAGTTTTCGAATAATAAACATCCAAGTACGAAATGGGTTAAACGGATAAAGAGAGACATCACGCATTCTTATGCAGTTTTCACACGGTCTGTATTTTCATATTCATGCATAGCAACTGTCACTTTTTTTGCCCATATGTAATTCCTTCTGCACGGCATGATTTTATTTTTCATTCGTTTACTGTTGTTTTCTTTATTTATATCGCGTACAAACAAAACAGCTGTTTACCTTTAGTTGTACAGACGAGAATAGAGCGCGTTCTATTCAAAAAAAAATACATATGTATACACATAACGCTTTGATGCATTGAAATTTCTGTACGGTTCGCACCATGTGCACAAAATTCAGATTTGTAAAAAGTGACAGTTGGTATGCACAAATATGTAAAAAATATACCGTGTAGAACACCCTTTAGGGAATTTCGATTCAAATCATCTTTTAGATATCGACATTACATTATAAACTATGTCGTTATAAGCGATGTCGTGTGAACGTTAAATTACATATTATTATTCTAGGTATGTATGTTATAAGTATCTGTTAAGAAATTACTATGCTTGCTGTATATTTCGCTTGTTTCTGGATATATTCTGTCAAATGGTGTGAACTATAAGTCTCGAAGGGAGCAATCGATTTGGTCCAAAATATGCACATCGTATTATTTCATCCAGTCATGTATCAAGTCGGATATAGTCCATATCAATCCCGTCCGTCGTGTACCTCCAATTCAAAATTTGTATTAACATTTTTTTCTCTAAATTGGGTGCAATTTAGGATTGAGGTTCGTAGTGATCAAAAGACTTCTCCGCCAATACTAGTGGACATATGTCCACGTTTTGGTATAGCCCCTAAACAACGATACCGCCCAATTTCAAGTATTGTAAAAAATTTTACCTGACCAGGTTTGGTGATAGGTAATT
Source organism: Musca autumnalis (assembly GCF_047663935.1). Classification (NCBI taxonomy): domain Eukaryota; kingdom Metazoa; phylum Arthropoda; class Insecta; order Diptera; family Muscidae; genus Musca; species Musca autumnalis. The sequence continues at coordinate 23,519 of NW_027412422.1, forward strand.
TGTTTAGGCAGTGGTTCTGAATATTTCATGTTGGACGTTTTTTACTTGTTTTTCATTAGGTATGCTCCTAAATAAAGGTTTTAAGCTTTTGTGTGTATAAACTTTACACATCACAAAAAACAGAAGTTGCCCCCCTAGATTTGATCCTGGCTACGCCCATAAAAGCATTTTATAGATTTTGGCCACATTTGATTTTGGGTGTCCAGAAGTTAGAAAACATTTTTATATAAAAACACTTATAAAACAATGCGCGACTAATTGCTTTTTTAAGATATTGGCAAAACAAAGCTCAAAGCGTCGCTTAAAATTATTTTTCAGATTTTGGTCACATTATAACAAGGGTTTTGTCTAAGGCTGAGGTGAGTTCAGTCGCAGCCAGGGTCAACTCAAGGACCCACGAAACCTTAAGTAAAAACACGAGTGATGACAATTCAATTCTTTATTATCACCCCTTGGTGCTTAATTTATGATTAACATGTGGATACTTATGTAGTAAATGCAATTATATATGGTGGTTATTCGTCTCAGCTGGGTGGAGCCTTACTGTGAGCTCGTAGTGAGTCGTCTTCGGGCGACACGAGAAAGAGTGATGTTGGTAAAGTTGTGGTTGTAGCGGTGTTGGCTTGATCGTACCAAGTGGTTGTGGTCGTTACGTTGATGCTTGGCTGTAGTACTCGCACCCAACGACTCGGCTTGTTTGGCTTCTGGGTTTGTAGTCGTGTTGAATCGACTCGGGTTGATGGTATTCGGCTTGATGTAGTCGTGTTGAAGCGACTCGTGTTGATGTCTTCGGGTTGATGATACTCGGCTTAGTGTAGTCGTGTTGGAGAGACTCGGGCTGATGTCTTCGGTTTGATGACACTCGGCTTAGTGTGGTCGTGTTGAAGCGACTCGGGCTGATGTCTTCGGGTTGATGATACTTGGCTTAGTGTGGTCGTGTTGAAGCGACTCGGGCTGATGTATTCGGGTTGATGATACTCGGCTTGGTGCAGTCGTGTTGGAGCTACTCGGGTTGCAATGCAGTAATTAGAGAAATCTGATGACAAACCACTTTTTTTTAAACTTCTTATATAATTTATTTTTTCTATTCTTTAATCTCGATAGTATATTATTATTCCAAGGGGGGCCAGAATTCTTGGGAATACGCGATTTTGGGACTGCTTTAGATATGGAGTCACGGATAGTATCGTAAAATATAGTTATCATATCATCTAATGAGTCAAGAGTGTTAAGTCTACTCCAGTCTATTGAGCTCAAAGTTGTATTCAATTGTAAATAGTTTGAGAAACAATATTTGTTATTTAAAGGATTTTGTTTTGTATGACTGTTAGATTAGAGTGATAAAGGTATTTCAATGTATAAGGTAGGATGATATTTGTCTTCTGGCAGTACTATAGGATCATTAGGGGATACTATGATCTCTCTAGGCTCGCTATCAAATATTAAATCAAATAAGTTTCTCGAAGAATTGTAAATATTGTTAATTTGAGACAGGCCATAACATAAGAACGGGCTAATACACGTGCTGTTGAGAATACAAAGCGCAACGCGTTGCTTAAAAGTATTTTACAGGTTTTGGACACATTTGCCCACCGAATTGGTTGCATTTTATAGTTTTTCATGTCCACAAGTTAGAAAACATTAAAAAAAACGATAAAACAGGGAGTGATAAATAGCATTTTGAAGCTACTGCTTCAAATTTTGGCCGCATTTGCGCAATGTATTTGCTTGCAATTTAGGATTTTTAGTGTACAGAAGTTATACTACGTTTACATTTTCGAAATCCACTCGATTTCAACTGTCAATTCCATTGCTCAAACGTCAAATGAAAACCAATCGATTTCAGATGAGTTTTCATTTGACGTATATACAAAGGAATTGACAGATGAAATCGAGTGGATTTCGCAAATGTAAACCAAGCACTAGAAAACATTTTTATAAAAAAAAAACGATAAAACAACACGTGATTAATTGCATTTTGAAACTGTTGAGAATAAGAAGCGAAATGCCTCGCTTAAAAGTATTTTACAGATTTTGGCCACATTTGCCACCAGAATTTTACGAATTATACTTTTTATAAAAAAAAGTATAAGAGCATTTTGAAGCAATTGCCAGCGCAACGCGTCTCTTAAAAGCATTTTACAGATTTTGGCCACGTTTGCGAACCGAATTGATTGCATTTTATGATTTTGTGTGTCCAGAAGTTAGAAAAAATTTTTATAAAAAACATCTATAAAACAACGAGCCGGTTAATTGCATTTTGAAGCTATTGTCAACAGAAAGCGCAACGCGTCAATTAAAATAGTTTTGAAATTTTGGCCACATTTGCGCAGCAAATTTGCTTTCAATTTAGGATTTTGGGTGCACAGAAGTTAGAAAATATTTAGAAAAAAAAGAAAAAACCGATAAAACAACGGTGATAAATTGCATTTTGAAGTTGTTGAGAATGCAAAGCGCAGCGCGTCGCTCAAAAGCATTTTACAGATTTTGGCCACATTTGCCCCCGAATTGGTTGCATTTTATGATTTTGGAAATTGGTTGAAATTAAGGAAACATTAAAAAAACACAACGATAAAACAACGCGTGATTAGTTGCATTTTGAAGCTATTGGCGAAACAAAGCGCAACGCGTCGCTTAAAAGTAGTTTACATATTTTGGCCATATTTGCGCACTAAATTTGTTTGCAATTTTTAAGTTTGGGTGTCGAGAAGTTAGAAAACATTTAAAAAAACAAAACCTATAGAAAAACTGATTAAATAAGTGCGTTTTAAAGCAGTAGGGGAACAAATCTAGTTTAGTAAAAACTCTCCGATTTTTTTGAAATTTTTTCCAGAGGTAGGTATTTTTACGCTGATTACGGGAATATAAAATTTTCTTGGGGGACGGACCCGGTTACCCGGTTATTCGACCCGAAAGTCCGGGTACCCGGTACCCGATAGACCCGGTTCTACTGAACCTATTCTTACAAAATGGGTATCGTTGGAAAGGTCAATATCTCTGGACCCAGTGAAGGTATTATAACCAATGGCACCATTTTGGAAAGGTTGAAGTATGAGCTATGAAATTACGTGAATTAATTGAGCACCCATAATGGGCCCTTTTTCGACTTTTTGAGGGTTTTATGGAAAAACCCGGGTCCAAAAAGAGGTATTTTGGTTATAACTTCTGAACCCCTGGAGATAACCCCATCATATGACCACTTGTTGGATAGGTAAGGTCATAAGCTTTCCAACGATACCCATTTTGTAAGAATAGGTTCAGTAGAACCGGGTCTATCGGGTACCGGGTACCCGGACTTTCGGGTCGAATAACCGGGTAACCGGGTCCGTCCCCCAAGAAAATTTTACATTCCGGTAATCAGCGTAAAAATATCTACCTATGGAACAAATTTCGAAACAATCGGAGAGTTTTTACTAAACTAGATTTAAGCCAAACATTTTCATAAAAAACACGATAAAACAAGTAGCGATAAATGCATTTAAAGCTATAGTCAACAAAAAGCGCAACGCGTCACTTAAAAGTAGTTTTCAAATTATGGCCACATTTGCGAAGTATATTTGCTTGCAATGTAGGATCTTGGGTGTCCAAAATTTAGAAAACATTTTCATATTGAAGCTGTTGAGAATACAAAGCGCAACGCTTTGCTTAAAATTATTTTACAGATTATGGCCACATGTGCCCACCGAATTGGTTGCATTTTATGATTTAGGATATCCAGAAATTAGAAATGTTATAAAAAACAGTAATACAACGGGTGATAAGTTGCATTTTGAAGCTATTATTAAAGCTCTTGGCAACACAAAGCGCAACGCGTCGCCTAAAAGTATTTTACAGATTTTGGTCATATTAAGGCAGCGAATTGGTTTCAATTTTGGATTTCTTGTCTCCAGTAGTTGGAAAGCTTTTTTATAAAAAAAACATAAAAAACAACGCATTTTGAAGGTATTGTCAAAACAAAGCGCAACGCGACGCTTAAAAGTATTTTACAGATTTTGGCCACATTTGCGCACCGAATTGGTTGCACTTTAGGATTTTGGATGTCCAGAAGTTAGTCCATATTTACATTAGGCAATTTTCCTTGCGGCACAATTGTCAGTTTGTTGGTGAGAGAGGATGTTGAGAGGCAAAGGGTTACCATATGCCTCACCCCTCTCTCCATCAAACTGACAATTGCGGCAAGGAAAGTTGTCTAATGTAAATATGGACTTATATAAAAAAAAAACTTATAAAACAACGCGTAATTAATTCCGTTTTTTAGGTCTTTGCAGCACAAAGCGCAAAGCGTGGATCACATGTACGCACCGAATTGGTTGCATTTTAGGATTGTGAATGTCCGGAGGTTAAAAAACATTTTTTTATATAAAAAAAATTATAAAACAATGCGTGATTTTTAAGCTCTTGCAACAAAAAGAGCAAAGTGTCGCTTAAAATTACTTTATTTAAAAGTAGTTTACAAATATTGGCCATATTTGCGCACTAAATTTGTTTGCAATTTTTAATTTTGTGTGTCCAGAAGTTAGAAAACTTTTTAAGAAACAAAACCTATAGAAAACGCCTGAATAATTACATTTTTAAGCAGTAGTATAAAATATTAAAAATAAGCTTTCGAAAATTGGAAAAACCAATGAATTCGGTTGAAAAATATATGAGATATATATTTTATAACCTCCACCATAGTAGCGTTAGTAACGCATTGAAATACTTATTTGCTACTCTATAAGGTATACATATTTTTGATCAGGATAAAATTTTTAATCGATATAGTCATTTCAGTCATTCTGTCGAAGTCAAGATACAAATTTAAATTTTTAAAATAGAACTTTCCAAACTTGATTTAATTCCGAAGAGGGCCATATCGGTCCACCTTGTGATGCCAAATGTGTTGTCCAGTTTTAAATAGATATTTTGGTTTAATTATTGAAAACGATTTTATTCAAGAACGCATAGATGGAATTCTTTAAAGTATGTATGGACGATCTATATGGATGGAAATATATGATATGGAAACATTGCGAAGTGCAAAGTTGTCGTGCGAGCCATTTTAGCGAAAAATTTGAATGTTTATGTGGAAGGTACCTGAACGAGTGGACCGATTTGACTCTTCTTCGAACTTAAACTAAGTTTGGACAAAATCGGTTGATCGGTAGTTCGAGAGTTATTGTAATTCCAGCCAGCCAGACGGAAGCAAATGGCTAATACGACTCCAAATTGTCTGAAACAGATTCTGTCCAAACGTAATTGGGGTCTAAAATAATTATGTCGATAAGGCCTCTTTTTGATCGTACGTAGGTGTATATAACTTCCTTAGTCTAAAGGCTGAGAGTATAAAAATGCCATACTAAAACGTAGACCTATGTTCGCATGTTTGACAAATTTCAGCCAATTTTGGCCGAAAATTTAGGTAATAACTTCCAAATACCTTAACCCTAAATTCAAAAATTAAAGCAAATATAGATGTAGATAAAATGTTGAAAATAACTGAAATCGGGCGGTACCGTTATATGGGGCTATACATATGTCCATATTTTTTGGTGCAGATTTGATCAGCCTAAATGTTATTTAATACACATTTAGTCTTCTTTGGGGCTACTAAACTTCCCTCTAGAAAAGTGTCAGCACTGGTCCATGTTTTATATAGCCTTAGTAGAAGGGTACCTCCCGATTTTAGGGGTTTTCAGGAATTTAGCCGTACTCTCCTAGATAAATGGCTGAAATGTAGTATTTAGTCTTCTAAATCATCTTCTTTATCTTTTGTGAAACGGTTACATATTGCCAATAATTCACCATGATTACTTTTTAAATTAATTTTTTTTTTTTTTTAATTTTTTAAAATTAATTTAAAAAGTTTCCAAAAATATAGCTTTCAAAAATGTACCCCTACCACCGAGGAGGAGCGGGAGTTTTCAAGGAAAGATTTTTTATTTGCTGACAAATGAGACTTCATATCCATACTATAACTAGTTTAAAATTTTACCTTTTTCATCCATAATTTTTTTAAAAAGTGATTTTACTTTTCGAATAATCAGCAACCAAGTACGAAATGTGTTAAACGGATAAAGAGAGACATCACGCATTCATAGGGAATTTCGATTCAAATCGTCTTTTGGATATCGACATTACGTTATAAACTATGTCGTTATAAGCGATGTCGTGTGAACGTTAAATTACATATGGAAAATCGCGTGATTAATTCCATTTCAAAGCTGTTGAGAACGCAAAGCGCAACGCGTCGCTTAAAAGTATTTTACAGATTTTGGTCACATTTGCCCACCGAATTGGTTGCATTTTACGATTTTGAATGTCCACAAGTTAGAAAACATTTTCATAAAAAACACGATAAAACAAGTAGTGATAAATTCATTTGAAGCTATAGTCAACAAAAAGCGCAACGCGTCACTTAAAAGTAGTTTTCAAATTATGGCCACATTTGCGAAGTATATTTGCTTGCAATGTAGGATTTTGGGTGTCCAAAATTTAGAAAACATTTTCATATTGAAGCTGTTGAGAATACAAAGCGCAACGCTTTGCTTAAAATTATTTTACAGATTTTGGCCACATGTGCCCACCGAATTGGTTGCATTTTATGATTTAGGATATCCAGAAATTAGAAATGTTATAAAAAACAGTAATACAACGGCTGATAAGTTGCATTTTGAAGCTATTATTAAAGCTCTTGGCAACACAAAGCGCAACGCGTCGCCTAAAAGTATTTTACAGATTTTGGTCATAATAAGGCAGCGAATTGGTTTCAATTTTGGATTTCTTGTCTCCCGTAGTTGGAAAGCATTTTTATAAAAAAAACATAAAAAACAACGCATTTTGAAGGTATTGTCAAAACAAAGCGCAACGCGACGCTTAAAAGTATTTTACAGATTTTGGCCACATTTGCGCACCGAATTGGTTGCACTTTAGGATTTTGGATGTCCAGAAGTTAGTCCATATTTACATTAGGCAATTTTCCTTGCGGCACAATTGTCAGTTTGTTGGTGAGAGAGGATGTTGAGAGGCAAAGGGTTACCATATGCCTCACCCCTCTCTCCATCAAACTGACAATTGCGGCAAGGAAAGTTGTCTAATGTAAATATGGACTTATATAAAAAAAAAAACTTATAAAACAACGCGTAATTAATTCCGTTTTTTAGGTCTTTGCAGCACAAAGCGCAAAGCGTGGATCACATGTACGCACCGAATTGGTTGCATTTTAGGATTGTGAAAGTCCGGAGGTTAAAAAACATTTTTTTATATAAAAAAAATTATAAAACAATGCGTGATTTTTAAGCTCTTGCAACAAAAAGAGCAAAGTGTCGCTTAAAATTACTTTATTTAAAAGTAGTTTACAAATATTGGCCATATTTGCGCACTAAATTTGTTTGCAATTTTTAATTTTGTGTGTCCAGAAGTTAGAAAACTTTTTAAGAAACAAAACCTATAGAAAACGCCTGAATAATTACATTTTTAAGCAGTAGTATAAAATATTAAAAATAAGCTTTCGAAAATTGGAAAAACCAATGAAATCGGTTGAAAAATATATGAGATATATATTTTATAACCTCCACCATAGTAGCGTTAGTAACGCATTGAAATACTTATTTGCTACTCTATAAGGTATACATATTTTTGATCAGGATAAAATTTTTAATCGATATAGTCATTTCAGTCATTCTGTCGAAGTCAAGATACAAATTTAAATTTTTAAAATAGAACTTTCCAAACTTGATTTAATTCCGAAGAGGGCCATATCGGTCCACCTTGTGATGCCAAATGTGTTGTCCAGTTTTAAATAGATATTTTGGTTTAATTATTGAAAACGATTTTATTCAAGAACGCATAGATGGAATTCTTTAAAGTATGTATGGACGATCTATATGGATGGAAATATATGATATGGAAACATTGCGAAGTGCAAAGTTGTCGTGCGAGCCATTTTAGCGAAAAATTTGAATGTTTATGTGGAAGGTACCTGAACGAGTGGACCGATTTGACTCTTCTTCGAACTTAAACTAAGTTTGGACAAAATCGGTTGATCGGTAGTTCGAGAGTTATTGTAATTCCAGCCAGCCAGACGGAAGCAAATGGCTAATACGACTCCAAATTGTCTGAAACAGATTCTGTCCAAACGTAATTGGGGTCTAAAATAATTATGTCGATAAGGCCTCTTTTTGATCGTACGTAGGTGTATATAACTTCCTTAGTCTAAAGGCTGAGAGTATAAAAATGCCATACTAAAACGTAGACCTATGTTCGCATGTTTGACAAATTTCAGCCAATTTTGGCCGAAAATTTAGGTAATAACTTCCAAATACCTTAACCCTAAATTCAAAAATTAAAGCAAATATAGATGTAGATAAAATGTTGAAAATAACTGAAATCGGGCGGTACCGTTATATGGGGCTATACATATGTCCATAATTTTTGGTGCAGATTTGATCAGCCTAAATGTTATTTAATACACATTTAGTCTTCTTTGGGGCTACTAAACTTCCCTCTAGAAAAGTGTCAGCACTGGTCCATGTTTTATATAGCCTTAGTAGAAGGGTACCTCCCGATTTTAGGGGTTTTCAGGAATTTAGCCGTACTCTCCTAGATAAATGGCTGAAATGTAGTATTTAGTCTTCTAAATCATCTTCTTTATATTTTGTGAAACGGTTACATATTGCCAATAATTCACCATGATTACTTTTTAAATTAATTTTTTTTTTTTTTTAATTTTTTAAAATTAATTTAAAAAGTTTCCAAAAATATAGCTTTCAAAAATGTACCCCTACCACCGAGGAGGAGCGGGAGTTTTCAAGGAAAGATTTTTTATTTGCTGACAAATGAGACTTCATATCCATACTATAACTAGTTTAAAATTTTACCTTTTTCATCCATAATTTTTTTAAAAAGTGATTTTACTTTTCGAATAATCAGCAACCAAGTACGAAATGGGTTAAACGGATAAAGAGAGACATCACGCATTCATAGGGAATTTCGATTCAAATCGTCTTTTGGATATCGACATTATAAACTATGTCGTTATAAGCGATTTCGTGTGAACGTTAAATTACATATTATTATTCTTGGTATGTATCAAGGTCTATTATCAGGTTGGACAATAAGCGAATTGGCACAAAATACAACTCTACCGGTTATGTTTTACGTCATTTCTTTTGCCGAGGCGAAAAATATTCGCCTTGACAGATAATAATGTGGCGAATTTGTTTATTGTGAAAACAAACAAACATTGTATACATATTAAATTAAATGAATTTGAAAATGATTCCGTTTCTTGAATGTTTGCCGCACGTAAAGACGACGATGGGTACAATTGGAGCAATTGGAGAGTGTAGTGAGTTAATCATTTGTGGAAAAAGTACAATAAAGAAAAGCTATTGCCAAATGTTAGATATGGATTACAGAGGCGAATATATCCCCACCGATAATGATATGTAAACTGTTTCAATGGCCAATTCCACTGTTTTTTCTAATGCTTTAAAGAGTCTGCTGTTTGCGTCTGTTTGCGTTTCCTAATTGGTGAGTATTAAAACGTGGAAAATGTCATATTAAAGTTTGCTCTTCAATATACAAGCTCATAAATATGTTTTGAGGTGTGCAAGAGTTTGCAAATTGGATAGCGTTTTGCTTCAAAAGACAAAACGTTCCAAAATGCATGGAATACATTTAACATTGCAATATCAATCCAATCTACCGCCTTCGATGACATCCAGCATTCAAAAAAACTTCTACAGATCAATCGTTGTAAATTTATTAAATTACATGGTCTCAAGTAAAATCTGCAACCTTCTCCACCACCTCCAGTGCAAATCCAACACAAAACCCTTGGGGTAGCCTTTATTATGATGCTTACGCTTAAGAAACTCGTGACCAAAGTTCTACAATTATAAATTTATCAATTGGTGATTATGGATGACTGAAATATTGGTTTTTGAAGACCTTGTTGTGTTTATGAAAATTCATTGAATCCTGAGGAGACGCTAGTTCGGCATATGAATCCGATGAATCGGCCTTGCTGTTAGATAACATTTTGAAATGTTATTGGTGAAAAATCTCTTTAAAATGTAAGACCACTTTAAGGAGTTACTGCCTCTGTCACTCCCTGTACAGTTTTGTAGATAGACTGTACGTACACAGGAAAACAGCCACGGTTGTTTATTTCTCAATGTCATTATGTTTGCTAGAAGACTTATCTAGAATACGTAAATGTTGGTTACATGTGTAGTCTGTTTGCGTCGGTCATAAATATTGTATTGATGATAAGGAAATGTCTCGCCCAACTAGTTGTTTTAAGGATAAAAGGTTTTTTATTACCCGCCATGCAGTGTGTACGCGGGGGTGCATTTATTACCCCTCGCTTTTATGACTGCATTGTGGGAATTCACTTTAAAGTAGAGTGTCTAGGTACAGCGTGCATTCTAGTGTGCGTTGAAGTAGTTGTTATGTACTCTAATATATAAGTGTATTGGTATTTGTAGTTTTAGTGATAGTTTTAAGAAATGAGTAAATAAATCAGTTGCCTTAGAACATCCAACGAGAAAAGATCGAGAGTTTTATTTCGTCCTACATCCCCCTAACATTTGGTGACCCCGACGTGATTGAACGCGCGCCGGTTTTTATATAAAAGTATAGTGTAGTGAAACAAAAATTATTTTGTTGGAAAAAAAGATATATAAGTATATATAGAAAAGTGAAGTGCAGTGCAGTAGTGAAGTTACAAATTATTTGTTATAAAATATATATACATAAGTAGCGGAAAAAAAAATTGTTTAAAGTAAAAAAGAGCTGAAAATAAAAAGAATATAGAAAAATTCTATAAAAGTGAAATAAGCTCATATAAGAAATAAAAAATAAATTAAATATAATATAATAAAAAAAAACAACAAAGAAGAATCCCGCGCCGCGTAATAAAAAAAAAATCTTAAAAACAGCAAATAAAAGTAGCAGATTAAAGTCGGTAAGTCCATTTTTTTTTTTAATTATCTTATTGTTGTAAGGAAGCGATCCAAGAAAGCTTAGTTCCTTCGCTGAAAAAATGGAGAGTTTAAAGACAATAGACACACAACAAGTTTTAGGCCGTGACTTGACACTTGTAGGACAGCGAGTGGACGAAATTTGTAAGTCTTTCTTGGAATTTAGTGCCGAGTTTGAGGCAAATGACAGGGGACTCCAATCACCATCCCATGTATTGAGTAAGAACGATTACTTTACAGGTTCGTTCGTAACTCAAGTAAAGGATGTGATTGAAAAATTTGCGATACAATATCGGGAAATTAGTGGGAAGTTAGAAGAATTTAGGAATTTAAGAGCTTCCACATTAACATTAAACCAATTTCCTGGCGCAAGTGCTCCTCCTGCGTATTCTGATACGAAGCGTTCATCTCTAATGCCGTCAGGTTCGAGTAAGGGCATGGAGAATAAAGAAAACGAGGGAGAGAAAAATGAATCGCCCGAAAAAGAAAAGAATTCTAATTTGCGTCTGGTGTCACATTTTCAGTACACCTTAGGTGATTTAGATGGTATTTTGAATGAGGCCTTGGAAAATGAGATTCCACGAGAAGAAATTCGTGAAAATTTTAACAAGGCCGAAGCGGTTTATTTTGAATATTTTAATCAGTTTGGTGACGACGAGTTAACCGAACTCTTTTTTAATTTAAAAGACAGGTTCATGGCGATTCCTAGGAAAGAGAAAAAACCAATGTCTCTTCCATTTAAGCTTCCAACGATTGAAATTCCGGTATTTAATGGAAAAATGGAAGAATGGGAATCGTTTAGGGAATTATTCGAGCAGCTTGTACTCGATCAGCCAATAACGAAAACACAAAAAATGTGTATGTTAAAGGCGAAAGTAAGTGGCGAGGCACGTAGAAAAATATGTAAATTGCCCGCTACAGAAGAATACTTTGAAACGGCATGGAATATATTGAAGGATCATTACTCTAACAAAAGAGCTACTACTTCGATATATTTCAGATCGATCATAGATGCTCCTTACGTGTCATACAATTCACACAGTGTGAAAAAATTTGTAGATACGGTAGGGGAAAGTTTACAGTCGTTAGAAGCCACACGACTTGATGCAGAAAAAATGTATCAAGGATTCGTGTGCTATTTACTGCAGAGAAAACTGGATGAACAGTTAAGAATCCAGTTTGAGCAGTCTGTAGGAGCACAGAAACAGCTTCCAAAAGTTGACGATCTAATGAAGTTTCTGAAACAAATGCAGTACTCATTAGAAGCGAGTCAACAATTTACTGGGTATTACGGTAAGCAAAAATCCGTAGACTCAACAAATAAATGGGGGGATATGTCAAAGACGCAGTCACAAAATGTGAAAGAGGGGCGTTTTGACAGAAAGACGAAAGGGCAATACGTACCAAAGGAAAAATGTCCTCTTGGGTGCCCAGTGGCGCATGTGCTAAACAAATGTTCCCAATTTCGTGCCCTTCACGTGGATAAAAAGTGGGACATTGTTGTAGAAAACAACATTTGTTCTCGATGCCTAGCTAGTGGGCATTACAAAAAAATATGCACTAGTTCTATAAATTGTAGAAGTTGTCAATGCGAACACAACTCCTTGTTACATAAGGAAAAAGTTTGCTCTAAAAGTGCGGTCGTTAACAATAGGCATAGGGAGAATACATGCGTATTGTTAGCAACGGCTACTGTCTTGATAAAGGACAAAGAAAATAAATGGAGAACTTGTAGAGCGTTATTAGACAGTGGCTCTCAAGTTTGTCTGATGACGGAAACGTTAAAATACAAATTAGGATTAACTGGAACTAGATCTCAAATTGAAATTGAAGGTTTATCCAGGAATAAGTCCCCTTGCCAAGAAAAGGTAGAGGTAAAAATGAAGTCAACGACTTCAAAGTATAATACCAATATGGAAGTATTAGTTATACCCACCATATTGACAAATGTACCAGAGACAAAAGTCATTGCGGAAAAAGTTCCGCAAGAAATGGTACTAGCAGACCCCAATTATAACATACCAAATGGAATAGATATGTTGTTGGGGACATAAAGTTGTAGCAACAATTCAGACGTCATTCGACGAGGAATTGCGAAAGTTTTGGGAGATTGAGGAGATCCCCAAAAAGGTAAAACTTACATCAGAAGAAAAAAGATGTGAGGAATTGTTTGAGAATGGCGTTAAAAGAACTCCAGATGGCAAAATTGAAGTTCGACTGCCATTCAAGCAAAGCACGGACATATTAGGCGACTCTAAAATAGTAGCAAGGAGAAGGTTCATGGCATTGGAGAGGAAGCTCAATAAAAATAGTGAGCTTAAGATGCAATACCATGAATTCCTTAAGAAATATTTAGAGTTGGGACACATGAGCCTGGTGAGGAATCTACGTGATGTAGAAGGTGGTTATTATTTACCTCATCATTGCGTCCTCAGACCAGAGAGCTCAACAACAAAATTAAGGGTAGTGTTTGACGCTTCGTGTAAGACGTCAAAAGGGTCGTCGTTAAATGGCGTGCCCCATACAGGGCCTAGAATACAAGACGAGCTGTTTAGTATTCTGCTCATATTTAGAAAGCACAGGTATGTGTTTTCTGCCGATATAGAAAAAATGTATCGGCAAATATGGGTTGCAGATGCGGACAAGAAATTCCAATTAATATACTGGAGGTTTAATGCGAATAATGAAATTAAAACATATGCATTAAATACAGTTACCTACGGAACTGCATCTGCTCCATATTTAGCGGCAAAATGTCTGCAAAGAATAGCAGATATAAAGGAAAGGTCGCATCCTTTAGAGTCACTGGCGATAAGAAGTGATTTCTACATGGATGATCTCATGACTGGTGGAGATAGTCTTCATCATGTGATACAAATGAGAAAAAATATTGAAAGAATATTGGATGAGTTTGGCATGCCACTAAGAAAATGGTGTGCAAATAATAATGCAATTTTAGAAGGAGTAGAGAAAAAGAACATCGAAGAGATACTCGATATTGAAAATGGAGAACCATCGGTGGTCTCCAGAAAGTGATTTATTTTCTCTTAAGTACAAGGCCACAGAAGATACAAGAATTTCGAAACGATCCATATTGAGCGAGATCGCGAAGTTATTTGATCCTCTAGGGCTCGTTGGTCCAGTCATAGTGACTGCGAAGATTTTGCTCCAAGACGTGTGGAAGCAGAAAATAGACTGGGATGACGAAGTTCCCCAGATTATATCTTCCACCTGGACGAAAATTCGGAAGGAGTTACTAGAACTCGAGAAAGTAAAAGTTAAGCGTCACATAATCTGCCAGGATCCAGAAAGAGTAGAACTGGTAGGTTTTTCTGATGCTTCTATGAGAGCATATGGTGCTGTAGTCTATTTGAGATCTATAGATAGAGAAGGGAAAATTTCGGTGCGGTTGGTAGCTTCCAAATCGAGGGTAGCACCAACAAAAATAGTTACGCTACCAAGATTGGAACTGTGTGCTTCCTTATTACTGGTAGACCTAATGACAAAGGTTAAGGAAGCCTTAAAAATGGAAGTTGACGGAGTTTACTATTACACCGATTCAGCAATAGTTCTAAGCTGGATTAAAATTGATCCAGGTAGGCTGCAGATATTTGTCTCCAATAGAGTGAATGAAATTCAAACCAAAAGTATGGTAGAAAATTGGAGACATGTATCGTCGGAAAAGAATCCGGCAGGCTTATTGTCGGGAGGGGTATTTCCAAAAGAAATAATTGGAAACTCGCTCTGGTATGAAGGTCCTGGGTTTTTGAGGGAGGACTCCTTAATAATGGGAGAACCGGAACCTTTAATAGATATACCGGAGATTAAAAAGGCGGCTAAAGTTTACTTGGGGGTAAAAAGAACACATGTGTGGGAAATGATAAACCACCGAAATAAATTTTCATTTTTAAGAAATGTGATGGCCTGGGTGTTGAAGTTTATCAACATAGCAAGAAAGGGTTCCGCGAAGTCGTATGTGGCATATAGAAATGAGGCGCTTCAATTAATAGTGAAAGATATTCAGAAGGACTGCTTTTCCCACGAAATATCTTGCTTAGATAAATAAGATAAAATTGCGAAATCTTCAAAGATAAGGAGGTTGTGTCCATTTGTGGATGAAGCAGGAATTTTAAGGGTAGGTGGAAGACTACGAAATAGTAATTTATCTTTTGAGGCCAAACATCCCATGTTGCTGCCATACAAGAATAAGGTAGTGGAATTAATGATGGAAGAATTACATCATGAAAAGCTACATATCGGACCTCAGGGATTACTAGCCATATTTAGGCAACAATTTTGGCCACTTCGTGGTAAGCAGCTGGCCAAAAAAGTGGTGAGCAAATGCTACAGATGTTTTAGGGCAGAGCCTAGGAATTTACATCAATTGATGGGGAATCTGCCTGAGGATCGAGTTATTAGAACCCGACCATTTTTAAACACAGGGATTGACTTTTTAGGACCACTGACGATACATCACAAGATTAGAGGAAAGCGAACGGGCAAAGCATATGTATGTGTGTTCGTGTGCTTTGCTACAAAAGCCGTACATTTAGATGTAGTATCCGACTTGACAGCGGCAGCGTTCATTGGGGCATTGAAAAGGTTTGTCGCCAGAAGAGGTTGTCCACTAAAGATTTATTCAGACAACGGAACAAATTTTGTTGGGGCTGCAAATAGTTTGCATGAAGTGTATATGTTGTTTAAGAGTAGCAATCTTACAAAAGATATTGACAGGTTTTGCACACAAAGGGATATTGAGTGGGTTAATATTCCGGCTAGGTCTCCGCATGTAGGAGGTCTGTGGGAAAGCTGCGTCAAGTCGGTAAAACGGCATTTGCATAGAGTAGCAGTGGGAACCATGACATTTGAAGAAATGTGCACGCTCATGGCACAGATAGAGTCCGTTTTGAATTCTCGTCCGTTAATACCATTGTCCGACGACCCGAATGAAACACGCGGGTGATGTATCTTCTTCGATGGTTCGAAAGAAACTCAAAAATCCTTGGTAGAGTTGTTAAACAATCAGACATCACTCCAGGACATTACGACCAGAATAATAAAGGAGCAGAATCAGGCGGTGTTTACAAACATTGCAAAATTAGATGAATCTCTTGGAGAGCTGAGTAAAGAAATCGACATGATCAAGAGGAGAGAGAGCGTGGTTCTGAAGGCGACGGAAGTGTTGTCGGCTATTCAAGATGTGGAGATCGTACAAAGAGATCTTATTGAGACAATGGTTAATATTCGCGGTAGCTTTCTTCATGAAATTCTTCCCGTGAAAGTCTTCAAGCAGCAGATCCAGGTCATAAAATCATCTATTGGAAGAAGGTTACACCTGCCAACCGAGTCGCCGATCGAGCTGGCAAAAATTGCTGATGTGTCGACCAGAACAACTGAAGAATATATGCTGTTCAATATCCGTCTACCTCTGATAAACACTGATCAATTTACTGCTTATGCAATCCAGTCCTATCCAATCGTACAGGATGGGTTGTCTGTCCAGTTAAAGGCTCACAGCAATTACCTATTGATAGATGAAAGGAAAACGACATTCTACGACCTCACAGAAGACGACTTTGCCAGATGTCAGAAAATGGAAATAATGATCATATGCCAGCAATTGCATCCCATCTATAATACAAGAGAAGCCACTGATTGTGAAGTTAGGTTGTTTTTAAGGCCAAAGCAAATGCCAGAGAGTTGTGACTTCGCCATTACAAAGTTTCGCAACTTCTGGAAGCAGCTTCGAACACCAAATATGTGGGTATTCTCAGTTACGAGCGGTACCGTCACAGAAGTCAAATGTGGTGGTAGACGACAAAATACTAGAATCCGAAATCAAGGATTACTAAGAATGCAGCCGGGTTGTACGCTAGAGACGGAAGAGATGAAGTTGTGGGCGCACGAGAATTACCGCAGTGAAGTCAACTACGTTTTTCCGCAATTCAACATTTCCGCATCCTTGCCACCTCTCACCTATTTACATCTGAAGAATGAAATCGAAGTCTACAAGTTGCCAGACATTCCACAAGCTAAAAGATTTCTGGGTTTTCCCGTTCATCTAGACACGCATCACCTAACGCACTACAGCCTCAACGTTACAGCGTGCCTTTTCATCATTGGTATTATCGTTGCGCTGTACTTGGTTATCCGAAGGTTGTATCATCTGTCCAGCCGTTATCTGCCGGTGTCTAACGCCCTTCCTCAAATTAGATAGGGTAGTTTTATATAAAAAATTTATGAATGTCTGATAAGATAATTATGTCTTGATATCTGTATATTATTCTGAATATCTAAAAGAAATATATATATATATACATATATATATATATATATATATATATATATATATATATATATATATCGAAAACGGAAGTGTAAAAGATACTATAAACATATAAAAAATAAAAAAACTTAAAATAATAAAAATGTATAGTAACGTTTGTAATATAGATAATGAAAAAGATCGCTAAAATTGGAATGAATATTAGCAATTAAGAATTTTGATAAAGTCACTTTCGTATTGAAACTTTCATTTGTCATAGTTTTCAAAATAATGCAGTTACTCACAATATTATGTTGCTTTGAATTGTTTAAAAATAATATATTGATAACTAAAATAATTGTCTTCAAGTACTGCATTGCATATTTACAAGATATAATCCCTTACTTTTAAGTTGTTGAAAGATTACAATCTTCCAAGGCTGGGAGCATGTACAGTTTTGTAGATAGACTGTACGTACACAGGAAAACAGCCACGGTTGTTTATTTATCAATGTCATTATGTTTGCTAGAAGACTTATCTAGAATACGTAAATGTTGGTTACATGTGTAGTCTGTTTGCGTCGGTCATAAATATTGTATTGATGATAAGGAAGTGTCTCGCCCAACTAGTTGTTTTAAGGATAAAAGGTTTTTTATTACCCGCCATGCAGTGTGTACGCGGGGGTGCATTTATTACCCCTCGCTTTTATGACTGCATTGTGGGAATTCACTTTAAAGTAGAGTGTCTAGGTACAGCGTGCATTCTAGTGTGCGTTGAAGTAGTTGTTATGTACTCTAATATATAAGTGTATTGGTATTTGTAGTTTTAGTGATAGTTTTAAGAAATGAGTAAATAAATCAGTTGCCTTAGAACATCCAACGAGAAAAGATCGAGAGTTTTATTTCGTCCTACATCCCCCTAACACTCCCCATAAGACCCAAGCATTAAAAATATTACTCATTTTCAGATACATACATTCGATAACAAGCGTAATCCTTTATCACTTAATAAAACACATGAGGATTCCATCAAGTAAGTTCTTTCTTCAAGACTATTAAAAATTGTTATAAAACAACGTATATTTTATTTCCCCTGTCCTTACAGGTTTGCGTTAATAGTTTCGACTATGACGTCTGCCACACATAAATCAACCGCTTGACTTCCTAATCTTAGTCCCAATTTACATTAGGCGAGTTTACTTGCGGCAATTGTCAGTTTGTGGGTGAGAGAGGGTGTTGAGAGGCAAAGGGTTACCATATACCTCACCTCTCTCTCCATCAAACTGACAATTGCCGCAAGTAAACTCGCCTAATGTAAATTGGGACTTAGCTTTGATTCACTGAAGACAGTGGCAATAAAATTATACCAATACCCTACAATGGATTCAATACCAGAGATAAACTGCTATTTGGAAAGCAAATTCGGTAGTGCGATTCTCCAACTAATTTTTTTAATAACCGACAATGCTTATAATTTCGGAAATTACCGATGCTTTTCGGTAAGTTAGCGACGAATAAAAAGTAGTCGTAAAGTTCAACCGATAGCAAGAGTGTTGTTAACTTTTATTTAAACCTTTTATTCATAAAGTTGCGTTTAATTTTTAAGGATTTTTGTCGGTAACTCAAAAAGTGTTTTAGGGTGGTAAATAAGTTGTAGTAAATAAATGAAAAGTATATGATTTAATTCTAATTGTTTTAAACAAATATAACACTAAACATTATTATATTTTTATACTATTTTTAATAACTGTCCACAAATAAACATCTAAAATAAAATCGGTTTTGCTTAGTTAAAACAAATATGTTATTAAATTTTAATTTAATATTTCAAAGAACAAATTAAGAAAAAATGCAACTAAACCACAAATATAAAACTATTTTTTTTCATATCGTTTATATACCATAATTCAGAACTGCGGTAACAGTTTTTATAATCAGTAGCACAAAAAGAGGCACCTGTTGCTGTTCTCGGGGCGGCATTCTGACAATGTTGAATATCTTGAGGATTTTGTTCCTACAGCTCGGCAACGGATATTGGCCAAACCTGTGCCCAGAGTAATATGTCGTGCAAACTTAAATCAAGAAGAGTTTTTCGTTTTGTTACCCATATTTAAGATAAGTTTTTCTATCCTTGTTGCATTCCTCAAAATAGAGATACTTTATATTATTTTACTGGAATAAGGGGAGAAAAACAATTTTTCGGTCCCTGTCCACACAAATCTGGTTTTATTGCAAAATGACTTGGCATTATGCGAGTTCCCCACTACATAATTTTCATTAATTTACTCATGAAACTACTTAAGTGTGGAACGGGGCAAAACTTTATCGTTGTTTCTTGTTAAAAAACGAAGCTTATATGTATGTTAATGGTTTTTTATTTTTGGATTATATAGGAATAACAAAAATGTGTATTTTATTTAGAAAATAGTTTGAAGTTAAAACTATAAATTGCGTATTTCATTAAACATTTGTTTTTGGAAATTTTGTATGTTTAGATATGCGCATAATCAGGAATTTAAGAATCAGAATATGATTTATAAATTTCGGTACGAAATGTATATGAAACTATTTTCTTGGGTAGTCAACTTGTGTAACATAGATATTATACATCAGACCATAATAATATTACGGTCATTTTCAGAAATGTTGCTACTTTCTATGAAGTAATTTTTGACATTTTCTTTGCCTTTCTGCGCCTTTTGGACTTTTTTTCCTTAATCTTGCCATTCAAAATCTTTTGCCAGCAAAATTCTCCAAAGCATCGTCTTGAAGAGTACCAGTGTCACGGACAATATTTTCATCAATTTCGGCAAGATCAAGAAAATCGGCGACGTCATCAATTTCTTCGATGTCTTCAAATTCATCAACGTCTTCAAATTCTTCAACGTCTTCAAATTCTTCAACGTCTTCAAATTCTTCAACGTCTTCAAATTCTGCGACGTCTGTTTCTGCCAACGGTAGTTCCTCATATTCACAAAATTCAAATTCTTCTGTAGGGCAATTTGCCTTTCCATATCCGATTTGCGATTGATTTGGATTAATCCATTCGGTGGTATCATCAATATCAACATTGCCGGTATTTGGTAGGAATTCAGTGTTGCGTGCTGAAGTGAGAGATAATCTTTATAAATTAAATAAATAAGAAGCATAATAGCAACCTACCCAATATATATTTTCGTAGTCTAAACTTAAAATCCTGCGGAGATGGGTGGTCGTTTAGTCCGCCTTTGCTACGAATTGCCCCAAAAAAATGTTCTAAGGTATCCTGGTTTAGACGCCTGGTTAGAATACTTTTTATGTTGTATTTTTGTAAATGTTCATATAACATAATCAATGCACTGTTGGAAAGAAGAATTCCCTTTTGGAAGTATTCCAAACTCTTCTTATTTGGGATAATTGGAGAAGACATTATATTGCTCATCCGTTCCAGTGTATTTTTTTGCTTTTCTATGTCATTGCCGAATTGCTCCTAAAAGTAGAAAAATAAAATATATATGGCTTGAATTACACAGTACGAAATTTTAAATGTAATCATCTGCAAACAACATATTTTCTGGATTTTATGAAAACCTAAGTTGGGTGTTGTTTTGTCGGATCGAGTTGTAATTTTATGACCTCATCTAAACATGGATATATATTAATTATCCCTTTACCTTTCCAGGTAATCCCACTGTACCAGGTGAAGAATTATGCACGTCGAACCAGTCATTTGTCAACTGAATGAATTCGGCTGCTTCCAAAGCATTGAATAATTCCAGACCTAATGAATGGCATCTTTTGATTGCATTTGCAGTGGTATGTGAAAATAATTGGGTTGCCAATTTGACCTTTTGCCTTGCTAAAAAAAATATTCAAATTATCGAATTTTTAATTATTATTTTATATAAACCTGGTCCTTTAACGGTAAGATGCTGCTCTGATAGTTTAAAGGTTATTGATATGTCCGATTTATTTGTGTATTTCATGAGATCTGCTATAGTTCTCGTGGTTATGAATTTTTTTTTATCAGCAGACCTGAATCAAGGTAATGATTTCGGATTAATTTTATAAGATGTGGCACATCCGCAAATGCAAAAATCTTTTCGTCAGGATATGTGGGATGAGAAATCCACGGTTTCTCTAAAAAAATTAAAGTAAATAGGTTTGTAAAATAACAAGTGTTTTAATTACATAACTGGTCTGTTCCAGAACTGCAAGAATCTGCTAATATCGAAAAATTTTTAAAATTAGTAGATTCTTACAGATTCTTTACGTCACAACATCTTCACACATCTTTCAAATGATGTTATGTAGTGAATGTACAGTTATTGTAGATTTTGGTGGCAGTACTTACCTACTGTTATGCCCAGTTCTCTATAAAACTTGCGAATTTGTGGGCCCATATCGCAGACCATAGCCACTACCAGATATCCAGCATCTTTTAATGCTATAACTAACTGAAATAATATTTCCTTCGACATTGTACAGTCGAAGTCATAGAACACGGGTTGTTTCCATGACTTTATGATCCCACTTGCCATCACCACTTGGACATTACTAGCCGCTTTCGGTACTAAATCACTCCGAGAGTCGTATTCAAATGTTTCGAAAACCTTCATCTCATCGAAAGATATCAAGCAGATTTTTTCCTCTGTTGTCATGTAGTTGACCTGCCGCATAAAGTCTACTGACGTCCAGAGTATGCCTTCATTAATACTAATTTTGTTGCACCAGTTCTTAAGTGTGGACACACTGGGTAGGGGATGTCCTTTCTGATACAGATGTGTATAAGCCCTAGGCCCAGCAGCATGCAAACATATGGCACTTGATATATCTGGCCATTCCCATGTTACCCTGGTTTTAGTCTTCAACTTTTTAACTTGACCCTCCGTAAAGATGCCATTGATTGACTCTAGGCCATTCTTTGTTTCCCAAGGCTCCCGCTTCAATTCTTTATTTTCGTTTTGAAGTTGTCTAACAATTCCAGCATATTTATCTGTCTCTGCGGCAAACACAACTGGGCTATAAGTAAGGTGTGTTACAAAACAGTCTCTTTTTTATGATTAAATATTTTACTTAGTCTGAATATCTTGATCTTTAAAGGTTTTTTCGCGTGGCGTTTTTGAATGATAATTGTTTTCAATTGTTATTTCCGGTACAAAGTTGAGCTCCGTTTCTTGAGCAGGCATTATAATGTTTCTGTGAAATCAGCCAATTTAAAACCAAAATTAAGTATTTTCCTATCTTGGTTAATATTTGCGTAACGTGTAGATTATAGTGTATGTATATTAATTAAGATCGACTAATATGTGTACTATAAAATGTGCCATATTATCAACAAAGGTTTTGAGTTGACATTTGTTTTTATACCCTCCACCATAAGATGGGGGTATATTAGTTTGTCATTCCGTTTGTAACTACTCGAAATAATCATTGCAAAGTATATATATTCTTCATCAGCGTGCAATTCTACATGGATATAACCATGTATGTCCGTCTGTGGAAATCACTCTAGCGTCCGAACGGATTGACGTAGGTGGATGAAATTTTGGAAAAATCTATTTTTTGTAAGTAGGACTTTTGGTATTGAAAGCGGTCTATGTAGATCCACGCTTTCGTATAGCCCCCATACAAATGATGCGTCTAGCGTCGCTTTTTAAGGATTTTTAAGATATTTGTTCCATTTTGGTTTCAGTTTGGTATTTTGTGCTTCCATAGGCCAGAAAACAGTTCTGCCAAAGTTGGGTTATATAGGTCCACGTTTTGATATAGCCCCCAAATAAAGTACGCGTCATTTTAATATATTTTGTTTGTATTAGACAGATTTGACCACAGAATAAGTTAACATTTTGTATTTTGAGTCTCCAGAGGCTAAGAAACATTTACACATAACATTTTGTAGGGGTCCATGTGTTGATATAGCCCCCATAGGACGATATCTCCCGATTTTCGGTATTTTGAAGGTTTTAGTTTCATTATCAAACCGAGATGGCTGAAATTTGGTATTATGTCTTTTTGGGCGTATGAAGCTTTGAAGCTTGAAGGTTGTGGTCAGATTAATCCACCGAAATGGCTGAAAATTTGTGGTGGAGGGTATAAAAAGTTCGGTACAACCGAACTTAACGTTTTTTTACTTGCTTTTTTTAATTTTTATCCATGCTTATGCACAGGGGTAGTGGTGGATGACAGGATGAATACGCGCTTTCTTTAAACTGCTGAATGAATGAGAAATTACTCAAAATTGAACTTGCAACAAATTCATTTAGAAAGGCAAATTACGATGTTTATTATAAACCTGTTCCTCTGAATATCTCCTTACCTCATATTAAATGTTTTATTAAGGTCCTTCAGCGGATATTGCTTTTCGGGCAAAGCAACAGGCTATAGCCTAAATCTCTTACCACTTTACACTATATGAGCAGCGTTGGAGTGCTCGGAGCATACAAATGACGTCAGTTTAAACTCCACATTACAAACTTCACTCCATTTGGCCCTTCTATCTTGTTCTCGCGGAAGAGAAAAAAAACTTTTCCTTTCCAGTACCTTCCTTCCTTTTACAGATTTTACAAACTCTCATTTTTTTTTTAAATTAAGGCACAACACAATTTTAAGCATTTTAATTATTTGAAATTCTTTACAGATGCAAAATCTTTCTTTAAAATACAAAATCTTCTTTTCCACCAACGAGAAATTAGATAAAAATCTTTTTGGTTTTCAAAATCCAAAGACGTTTGACATCTATCTTCATTTGTATGTATACTAAGGCGAATTCAAACATACTTTGACATTAAACATAACAGTCAGATGAGCTAAGTGTCCGACCTTCTATAGACCTTGGTATGTATGTAATATGCTGTTTATACTAAAGCTTTTTGTGGGGTTAACCTTCATTATCAGGATTTAATTACTTAATCTGACCAAATTTATCAAGATTTACCATACAAAATTAAATCTTGTAATGCAGGATTTGTTTGAGATCCAGCACGAAATCTGAGTACTAAAGGTGAGAACACAGTCAGCTCTTAGCTTAATTTTCTGCTTAGCTTATTTCTTCACTAGGCCGCTTATTTCTTGGTATCACACATCGAAGCTTAAAATTCATAGGCGCTATTAACATTATTATTACAATATATAAAAAAAATTAATTTTTTAATATGATTTGTTCGTAAATAATTAGTACCGATAATAAAAAATTGCAGCCAAATTCTATTTTTCACATTGAACACGTGTTTATATCAAATTGAATGTCGAAACGAAATGTCAAAATGAAGCCAGGCGAAGAATTCAAAAGTTCACAATTTTAAACTTTGTGGCCTGAAGCCTTGCTTCGTTGTGGTCTGTCCTATTGAAAAAAGTACAATTTCACTTTTTTGCTTTGAAGCCAGGCTGGAAAAATAAGCAACAAAAATCCATTGTGTTCTCACCTTAATGTCATGCAACGCTGGTTTTGTACAAAAATATGCAACTCATTTCCCAATGTACGAGAAGTTGCAAGTGTTTTCACAAATCATTTGTTTACATTTTGCTTCGTTGTCAAAACAAAGAAAGAAAGATGAATTCGCAGGAAGGTAAGTAAATATATATTTATGGGAATAGCGAAATAAAAAACCATTTTTTTCAGGAAATCTACAGCAAGAAAAAAACGTTGGTCATAAATCACAGAACTAAAAAGCTTTAAAAGTTCCAGAATAGCTGTCTACAAACAGCCACAACCAGCAGAAAATACAAGAACATGGATTCGAGAAAATGCATAATACTACAACAGCATTACAGGCCATATCTACAAATATCAGTAGAGGACCGAACAGTCTTCGTGGCTCTTGACCTATCGAAAACCTTCGATACCGTATAGCTGTCCGAGCATATACTCTCCAACAGTGTTTGAAACGTTGGGTGACCAACTATATGTGCGGACGCCATTCGTTTGCCTAAGAAGTCCAAACCCCGCAGAGTGAAAATTGAATTTCCCTAAGGTGGGGTGTATATCCGGAACTTTTTAATATCTACTTTCTGAAATTACACATCCTCTGACGGCTGAGATCTTAATGTATGTGGATGATTGTCATATCGTCGATGACATACATATGTGATAGTTTAAATGTTGACATAGCTGACCTAGTGCATATTGCAGTTCGTCCATCTGAGAAATATGAAAATGTTCACCGCTAAATCCACAGTTCACCAATTGGATAACAGAAATAAGGTCGATAGTGTCCTGATTCCGGCCACTAACTACATCAAAATATTTTGCGTAACGTTCAATAGCATTTTTAAGTCATCCGCGCAAGCCACAGCTATTTGCAATAAGTTAAGAAATAGGAAAAAGGTGTTCAAGAAGTTGGCCGGCAGCACTTGGGGTGCAGACTGAACGGAATAGGCCGGTCTGTGGTAAACTATTCCGCGCTAGCGTGGTATGCCAATGTTAGCGCTACGCAGTAGAATAATATACAAACTTGCCAGAATGCCGCACTGAGAACTGAAACAGTGTGTCTCATAACGTCAGTGGACCATTTTCATGGGAGAGACGAAGGTTTTACCGGAGCATAAACATAACAGGATGTTGTCAATGTAGTACCTGCTTCGGTGTTATCGGCGTGAGCAGCCCTGTCCCAATTTAATGGACAGACATCCGCCATCCAAGCTCTTCGCGAGAAAGTATTCATAATCAGAGGCTGGCTTGGATATCATTCAATCTGATGCAGTCGCGCAGGCAGTACAGATATGCAGCCCAGGAAAACACGAGTTGTTTTAGGCCAGTTAAGATACGGAAGATGCAGTTACCTCACTGAATTGATCGAATACCCAATACATGCCCTGCATGTGGATCATCTGTTTCCCGATTTTTTATGGACGCAAGAACCCGTACTAGGAGCAATATAACTTACTCCGTCCGCTTCTTTGAAATGACGAATGGCATGATATGCCATTACAGATTCAATCTTACAAATCGCAGTTACATCACAGTTCACTGCCTAAATACATTAAAAGTCCAAAACTTCATATTAAAAGAAGTGAACAGTTAGATAATGGACCGAAAGTTCCAAAAATCATTCAAGTGGTGTTTTTGTAATCTGTCAGAGCAATCGAGTCGACCCTTTCTAATACATCCCAGGCAAATACAGGTCGCAAATCTCATACGGGCATACTTTTCGGGTTCCAACGATATAATTTGTTTCTAGAAACCCTAAAAATTAGAATATTTCTATTGTCACCAATTTGATTTTGAAAAATAAATAGTTTTCAATTAGTCTATATTTTTGTGTTCCTTATTATTTAGAGCATATCAAAAGGGATAAATGTATGTATTAAGATGGGATTTAGCTGCTGATATGGCAGTAAAAAAGATTCTGTTAACGTGAGTCCAGCAGTAAACGAAAAATAGCATTTTGATGGAAACCTCGCTTCTATTCGATAAATTTACCATGGTACAATAATTTGGAAGGTAGGTCAGGTCCGAACAAATTGTGAAAAACAAGGCCTGGGTGTATTTGCTTATTCTGTCAGAATTGCCATAACTGAATATGCAACAGGTTGTACTGTTTATTTGA
The DNA here is from genome assembly GCF_047663935.1 of Musca autumnalis. NCBI lineage: Eukaryota > Metazoa > Arthropoda > Insecta > Diptera > Muscidae > Musca > Musca autumnalis. Next base: position 50,277 of record NW_027412422.1, read on the forward strand.
TATTTTGGATCATTAACTAAAAACGCGAAAAATGAATGGGAGGCTAAGTTTTCTTTACAGAGTCAGCTTCTCTATATGTTCAAAAGTTTGTTTCATCACAATGTTGTAATAAATACAAATAATAAATGTTGTAATAAAAATTTTCATTTCGACTAAATTATAATATATATAAAATATTTTGTCATATTTTTCAAAACCATATACATACATACACAATTTGTGTATACTGATTTGAAAGAATAAGCAAACCAACAGAAAAAAATTTTAATCAGCTGTTTGCTATGCCCTACCTTGTAATGATTCTACCATGAAATTTACGAAGTCCAGTGGATTTCAATGTCAATTTCATAGCGTATACGTCAAATAAAATCCAATGGGTTTATAACGACGATTTGACATATTACTTACTTACTTACTTAGCTGGCCCATTACAGAACATTTGTTCTATAGGCCGAACTAAGAAGAGATCTCCATTCCTCTCTATTTGTTGCTTTGCTCTCTGGAATACCGCGCCTTTTCATCTCAACATCCACTTGTTTGCGCCATCTATTCCTTGGCCTGCCAATTCTGCGTGCACCGCCATGTGGCATGTATTCATACGCCTTTTTAGCGGGTTCATCATCGCTCATTCTTATGATATGGCCTAGCCAACGCAATCGCTGCATCTCGATACGTTTAACAATATTCATGTCGTTGTATAGCAGATACAGCTCGTGGTTCATGCGACGTCGATATTCACCGTCAACGCAGATTGGTCCGTAGATCTTTCGAAGAATTTTTCTCTCAAACACACCAAGCACTGCCATGTCTGCTTGCGCAAGTACCCAGGCTTCGGAGCCATACATCAGCACGGGTAGTATCAGTGTTTTGTAGAGCGTTATTTTTGTTTGACGAGATGTGGCTTTGTTTTTAAACTGCTTACTTAATCCAAAGTAGCATCTGTTGGCCAATACAATTCTTCTTTTTATTTCACAACTGATGTCGTTTGTTGTGTTGACGGAGGTGCCGAGGTAGACGAAGTCTTTTACTACCTCAATATTATAGGAACCAACTTCCACAGTCGGTCCGAGCTCAATGGACGCATTGCGCGTCGACACCATCAACTTGGTCTTCTCACCGTTTACCGCCAGACCCACTTTAGCAGATTCTCCTTCGACCTTTATAAAGGTATCAGTTACTTCTTTTACTGATCGACCCATGATGTCTATATCATCAGCATAAGCAAGTAACATGTGACTATTGGTGTAGATTGTGCCACTTCTTTTGACGTTTGCCTCTCGTATAACCTTTTCTAGCAGGATGTTGAAGAGGTCACACGAAAGGCTGTCTCCTTGTCTGAAACCTCTTTTGGTACCAAACTCTTCGGAGAGGTTCTTTCCTATTTTAACTGAGGACCTCGTGTCAGTTAAAGTCATTTTACAAAGCCGGATGAGCTTTGCGGGAATACCAAATTCAGACATGGCTTGGAATACCTTTGAGCGCAGCGGACTGTCGAAGGCTGCTTTATAATCGACAAAAAGGTGGTAGGTGTCGATCTGCATCTCTTGGGTCTTCTCCAGGATTTGCCGCAGGGTAAGTATCTGGTCAATGGTGGACTTGCCAGGTCTAAAGCCGCATTGGTATGGTCCAATAATCTCGTTGACCATTGGCTTTAGTCGTTCGCACAATATCCCTGACACGATCTTGTAGGCAATAGGGAGTAGACTTATGCCCCTATAGTTAGAGCATACAGTCTTATCTCCCTTCTTGTGGACGGGGCACAGGATACTCAGGTTCCAATCGTCGGGTACTCGTTCTTCCTGCCAGATGGTGCTAACTAGCTGATGAATACACCTTATCAGCGTGTCGCCTCCGGTTTTAAACAGCTCGGCTGGTAAGCCATCGGCCCCTGCTGCCTTATTATTCTTCAGCCGATTTATTGCTGTCTTTACCTCATCTTGGCTGGGCAGTATACATTCAATACCATCTTCTGGGATTGGGACTGTGGTATCTTCGTCTTCTTCGCTGCTATTGGATACCAACAGATTTGAAAAATGTTCTTTCCATATCCTGAGTATACTATCTGTATCAGTTACCAAATTACCTTGCTGGTCTCTACAGGAGGATGTGCCTGTACCAAAGCCATCAGTTTGATGCTTGACTCTTTGGTAGAATTTTCGGACTTCATTCTGGCTCCTGTACATCTCAATTTTTTCACACTCCCGCTTTTCCATCTCTCTCTTTTTCCTGCGGAAAAGACGTTTCTCCTCTCTCCTTTTCTCCCTGTATCTCTCTCGTGCGCTACGCGTTGCTACGGATTGTAAAGTAGCCTTATATGCCGCATTTTTCTCTTCGGTGGCAGCACGACACTCCTCATCATACCATGGATTCCTTGGTGGAGGTCTCTGGTATCCAAGTATGGATTTTGCGGCTGTTTGCATGGAGTGGGCAATGCTTTGCCATTGCGCTGATATGTTATCGGGATGAGGAGGGCTTTGATTAAGCAATTGGGCTAGTTGAGTGGAATATGCTGTGGCTATCTGTTGTGATTGCAGCTTACCGATGTCTAACTTTCGTGTTGTGTCTGCTCGTACTTTGTTTGCTACGTTTAAGCGGGTGCGTACCTTTGCTGCAACAAGGTAGTGGTCCGAATCAATGTTTGCGCCTCGGAACGATCGTACATCCAACACGCTCGATGAATGTCTTCCATCTATCACAACATGATCAATTTGGTTTCTTGTTTTCTGATCTGGAGACAGCCAGGTGCCCTTATGAATATCGAGATGATTAAATCTGGTACTGCTAACTACCATGTTTTTTGCAGCTGCAAAGTCTATCAGTCTCATACCATTGTCAGATGTTTCACTGTGGAGACTGAATTTCCCGACTGTTGGGCCAAAGATATTCTCCTTTCCAATTTTGGCATTAAAATCGCCTAGAATGATTTTAATGTCATGGGCAGGGCAACGGTCATATGTTTCTTCTAAGCACTCGTAAAATATATCTTTGGTCTGTTCGTCCTTTTCTTCAGTGGGAGCATGAGCGCAAATAAAGCTGATGTTGAAGAATTTAGCTTTTATTCGAATTGCAGCAAGTCTTTCATTCACTGGAGTGAAGCTGGATACAAGATGTTTTAGTCTCCGACTAACTACGAATCCACAACCAAACTCATGCTTTACGTCATGGCAGCTATAATACAGTGCGTCACCTTTAGGTGTTGTTGTGACGCCTTTCCCAATCCATCGTATTTCCTGTATGGCAGTAATATCGGTCTTGTACTTTTCAAGTACGTCTGCCAATGCGAAGACTGCACCTTCTCTATAAAGAGTGCGAACATTCCAGGTGCAGATTCGCAGATCATGGTCCTTAAAACGTTTGCGGGGTTCGTCAACTTTAGAGGGGTTTGTTTTTCTTTTCTTTCGTTTTTTCATAGTAGGCTGTTTTTTCTAGGGGAGGGTTACTAACCCGACGCCCAAACCCAAGTTTTTAACGTTCTTATGGGTGAACGCGCGGCACATGTTAGCTCACTACCTTTAACGGGTGTTAAAGGCAGTTCCCCAGGTGACACCACGGGGAGGTCAGTGTCCACTTGGGATGAAAGAGGGACCAAGATAAATCCTGGGCTTTGCCATGTTAAAACCGGTCAGGACCGTTCCTTGGTATCTTCCATCCCCTACGTCACCCACGATTTGACATATGCGCGATGAAATTGTCATTGGAAATCCAGCCGATTTCGGTAAACGTACTATAAGCTACTAAAGTAACGACTTTTCCACCAACTTGGTATTTTCTGCAGAATAACATTACTCTTTTTTACTTTTTAAAGATAGCTGCCTACGAGGCCCAAAACGGTGTGCATCTTCAAGATCGGTTCAACTGGATGGGTACCCAGCTTGCAAAAGTTTTCATTCCATATCCTTGCACACTCTGCTTTATTCCATTTTCCTCTTGTTCTTGCGTGAGCTACCTTTTGCTGTTATTGAATGAAGAGTAGCTCTATATATCATGCCGCACTCTTCTTTTCGGTCTGGCCATCGGTTCTTTGTGAATTTTGGATGGTGGTAATATCGGTAATTCTAACACACTTGATGAGCTTTATCCATCTATCACATTATAATCACATTGGCATTAAAATAGACTAGAACATTTTCAATTTCTTGGTCAGAACTGGTCTTTCTGGAAACTCACAACATATTTTCTGTATGTTCATCCTTTTATTTGGTCATTTCTTGGACACTACTCTCTTATCGGACATCTTATATTTGGTAACGAATCGATTTCATCGTAGGTATGAATCACATCACATGTAAGAGTACTTTCAATGTGATTTCCGTCCTATGTTTATTTTCTAATTTTTCTGTATTTATATTACTAAATTAATGTTTTCTTTTTTATTTGCTTTTTTGTATGTATACACAAACAAAAATCAGCTGTCAATTATATCCTCAAAAAAGGTATATATAAACGGTAAAGATTAACCCACTGGATCTTTTAACCTCCCAGGGTTAATCTTCAATAGTATAAACGCCCTATTATATGTATCTGTTAAGAAATTACTATGCTTCCTGTATATTTCGCTTGTTTCTGGATATGTTCTGTAAAATGGTGTGAACGATAAGTCCCGAAGGGAGCAATCGATTTGGTCTAAAATATGCATATCGTATTATTTCATCCAGTCATGTATCAAGTCGGATATAGTCAATATCAATCCCGTCCTTCGGATATAGTCCATATCAATCCCGTCCAATTCAAAATTTGTATTTAAATTTTTTTTCTCTAAATTGGGTGCAATTTAGGATTGAGGGTTCGTAGTGATCAAAAGACGTCTCCGCCAATATTTGTGGACATATGTCCTCGTTTTGGTATAGCCCCTAAACAACGATACCGCCCAATTTCAAGTATTGTACAAAATGTTACCTGACAAGGTTAGATGATAGGTAATAGGTTTAGGCAGTGGTCAAGAAAATTCGCCTAAAATTCGCCTTTCGTAACGGAAGAAAACTAATATTTCATGGTGGACGTTTTTTACTTGTTTTTCATTAGGTATGCACGTAAATAAAGATTTTAAACTTTTGTGTGTATAAACTATACACATCACAATAAAAAAAGAAGTTGCCCCCCCTTGATTTCATCCTGGCTACGCCCATAAAAGTATTTTACAGATTTTGGACACATTTGCCCACCGAATTGGTTGCATTTTATGATTTTGGATGTCCACAAGTTAGAAAACATTTTTATAAAAAAACGATAAAACAAGGAGTGATAAATTGCATTTTGAAGCTTTGCTTACTTAGCTGGCCTTTTACAGAACATTTGTTCTATAAGCCGAACTAAGAAAAAATCTCCAATCCTCTCTGTTTGCTGCTGTATTTTCCAAATCTGGGATATGTAGCTTTGTGATATCTCGTTTCACTTGTTCGCTCCAACGAAGCTTTGGCCTTCCAGATCTGCGAGAACCTCCATCCGGCCCGTATTTATACGCCTTTTTAGCGGGCTCATCATCACATTGCTTACTTAGCTGGCCTTTTACAGAACATTTGTTCTATAAGCCGAACTAAGAAAAAATCTCCAATCCTCTCTGTTTGCTGCTGTATTTTCCAAATCTGGGATATGTAGCTTTGTGATATCTCGTTTCACTTGTTCGCTCCAACGAAGCTTTGGCCTTCCAGATCTGCGAGAACCTCCATCCGGCCCGTATTTATACGCCTTTTTAGCGGGTTCATCATCACTCATTCTTATAACATGGCTTATAGGCCGTTTATATATAACAAGGTTAACCCAGTGGGTCTGGGTTTCAAATGTCATTTCCATTGTATATACTTCAAACAAATCCTCATAAAGAAGGTTAACCCTGCAAAAAACTATAATATAAACGCCGTACTAGCCATCGCAATCGTTGTATCTCGATTCGTTCAACTATATTGATGTCATTGTATAGTTGATACAGCTCGATGTTCATACGACGCCGATATTCGCCGTCAACACAGATTGGCCCGTAGATCTTTCGAAGATTTTTTCTCTCAAACACACAAAGCACTGCCTTATCTGCTTGAGCAAGTACCCATGCTTCGGAACCATACATTAGCACGGGTAGTATCAGTGTTTTGTACAGTGTTATTTTTGTTTGACGAGAGGTGGCTTTATTCCTAAACTGCTTACTCAGCCCAAAGTAGCATCTGTTAGCCAACACTATTTTTCTTCGTATTTCACAACTGATGTTATTTGTTGTGTTTTGTGGCGGTGCCGAGGTAGACGAAGTCCTTTACTACCTCAAAATTATAGGTACCAACATTCACAGATGGTGCGGTGTTTATGGACATATTACGCGTCGATACCATCAACTTGGTTTTTACACCGTTTACTGCCAGACCAACTTTAGCAGATTCTCTTTCGACTTTTGCAAAGGTGTCAGTTACTTCCTTTACCGATCGACCCATGATGTCAATGTCGTCGGCATAAGCCAGTAACATGTGGCTGTTCGTGTATATCGTTCCATTTCTTTGACCTTCGCGTCTCGTATGACCTTTTCCAGCAGGATGTTGAATAGATCACACGACAGGCCGTCTCCTTGTCTGAAACCTCTTTTGGTAGTAAACTCTTCGGAGAGGTTCTTTCCAATTTTAACTGAGGATCTCGTCTCAGTTAATGTCATTCTACAAAGTCGAATGAGCTTTGCAGGAATACCAGAATCAGACATGGCTTGGAACACCTTTGAACGTATAGGGCTGTCGAATGCTGCTTTATAATCGACGAGAAGATGGAAGGTGTCGATCTGCATTTCTTGGGTCTTTTCCAGGATTTGTCTCAAGGTAAATATCTGGTCAATGGTGGATTTGCCAGGTCTAAAGCCGCACTGATAGGGTCCAATAATTTCATTGACCATAGGCTTGAGTCTCTCACACAATATGCCAGATACTATTTTATATGCAATAGGGAGCAGACTTATGCCCCTATAATTGGAGCACACAGTCTTATCACCCTTCTTGTGGACTGGACGGGTACGCGTTCTTCCTGCTGGTTTTGAACAGCTCGGCTGGTAGGCCATCTGCTCCTGCTGCCTTATTATTCTTCAGCCGGTTTATTGCTGTCCTTACCTCATCTTGGCTGGGCGGTATACATTCAATACCATCATCTGGGATTGGATCTGTGGTATCTTCGCCGTCTTCACTGCTATCGGATACCAACAGTTTGGAAAAATGTTCTTTCCATATCCTGAGCACACTATATGTATCAGTTACCAAATTACCTTGTTGATCTCTACAGGAGGATATTCCTTTACCAAAGCCATCAGTTTGATGCTTCACTCTTTGGTAGAATTTTCGGACTTCGTTGTGTCTCCTGTACATCTCCATTTGTTCACACTCCCTATTTTCCATTTCTCTCTTTTTCCTGCGGAAAAGACGTTTCTCCTCTCTCCTTTTCTCCCGATACCTCTCACGTGCGCTACGCGTTGCTACTGATTGTAAAGTAGCCCTATATGCCGCATTTTTTTCTTCGGTAGCAGCACGGCACTCCTGGTCATACCACGGATTCTTTGGTGGAGGTCTCTGGTATCCAAGTACTGATTTTGCGGCTGTTTGCATGGAGTGGGCAATATTTTGCCATTGTGCTGATATGTTATCGGGACGAAAAGCGCTATCATTAAGCAATTGGGTCAGTTGAGTGGAATATGCTGTGGCTATCTGTTGTCTTTGCAGCTTACCGATGTCTTACTTTCGTGTTGTGTCTGTTCGTACTTTGTTTGCTACGTTTAAGCGGGTGCGTACCTTTGCTGCAACAAGGTAGTGGTCCGAATCAATGTTTGCGCCACGGAACGATCGTACATCCAATACGCTCGATGAATGTCTTCCATCTATCACAACGTGATCAATTTGATTTATTGTTCTTTGGTCTGGAGACAGCCAAGTGCCCTTATGAATATCGAGATGCTTAAATCTGGTACTGCTAACTACCATGTTTTTTGCCGCTGCGAAGTCTATCAGCCTCATTCCATTGTCTGATGTTTCACTATGTAGACTGAATTTCCCAACTGTTTGTCCAAAGATATTCTCCTTTCCAATTTTGCGCGACTAACTGCTTTTTTAAGATATTGGCAAAATAAAGCGCAAAGCATTGCTTAAAATAATTTTTTTGGTCACATTATAACAAGGGTTTTGTCTAAGGCTGCGGTGAGTTCAGTCGCAGCTAGGCTCAACTCAAGGACCCACGAAACCTTAAGTGAAAACACGAGTGATGACAATTCAATTCTTTATTATAACCCGTTGGTGCTTAGTTTATGATTAACATGTGGATACTTATGTAGTAAATGCAATTATATATGGTGGTTATTCGTCTCAGCTGGGTGGAGCCTTACTGTGAGCTCGTAGTCAATCGTCTTCGGGCGACACGAGAAACAGTGATGTTGGTAAAGTTGTGGTTGTAGCGGTGTTGGCTTGATCGTACCAAGTGGTAGTGGTCGTTACGTTGATGCTTGGCTGTAGTACCCGCACCCAACGACTCGGCTTGTTTCGCTTCTGGGTTTGTAGTCGTGTTGAATCGACTCGGATTGATGTTACTCGGCTTGGTGTAGTTGTGTTGAAACGTCTCGTGTTGATATTACTCGGCTTGGTGTAGTCGTGTTGAAGCGACTCGCGCTGATGCCTTCGGGTTGATGATACTCGGCTTAAGTCCAATTTACATATGCATATTAAATGATTTCGTTTTACGAAATCCTAGAATCAAATGAAGTGTTTACTTCTTTTTTTTTTTTGCGTCATTTGCTTATATATTTATAATTTATCTTCTATTATATATTTGAGCTTGGTGATAAGTGACTGACTGACTGACTCATCATCAACGCCCAGCCAAAACGGCTAAAGCTATGAGCTTGAAATTTTACCAGTAGGTCACTGTTGGGGCAAATGTGCGAGATAAGGCCGGGTTTTAGAAAATTCGTCCTGGAACCACAAAAAATATCAACAACAAAAATCCTTATATTTTGCTATTATATACCGTAAAAAATATTATATACCGTAAATTCTAGGCGCAGGTTTTATCGTATCATTTTATCGTAAACCACTAAATTATAAAACCACATTAGAAGTTTTTCTTCCGTTTCAACAGATGTCGCAATTGTATAGTATTAACGTAATGTAAGCAGTAAAAACCAACAGATCCAGTTTTACGTGTCTGGAGTAATTTTGTTTTCACTTAGCAAATGTCGCCCAACAGATTTTCTTTTTTAAACAAAAAAATTATTACCAACAAATTTGGAAAATTAAATTTTTAATTTAAGATCAAAACAAAATTTTGTTCAATAATGTTAAGTTTTTTACTGTTTAAAATATCAATAAGGCAAAAAAATCAGAAATCGGCCAGAAATAACAACAACAAAAACTGTATGTACTTGATTTATTGGCCTTGGTCTAAATGTGTGCAAATCATATTCCCACGATTTGTTTGCAATTAAGAATTTTTATGGCGTTCTTGGTATATAGAAATGTAGAGTCTATAATTTTTCGTCACCAAATAATTTAGGAAATCAATAATAGACCACAAACCAGAAACAAAATTTGATTTTGTAATTGAAAACGATTTTGGAATATGTGCGTTACGTGAAAAAGTCAGAAAAGCATTATCACAAAGGGATAGGAAAAACCACTGCTCTCCCCGTAAAATATAGGGAAACGAAATTTTACAGAGAAGACTTCAAGCCTTTAAAGTACTTTGATGACGTTATATTTTCTAATAAGACGAACATTATGTTGTATTATTACGAGGGGACCCAAAAAGTATGGCGCAACCATCTTACAACCCTGGAAAATAAAAATGTAATACATACTGAAAACTTCGGAGAACTGTAAGTTATGGTATTGGCATAGACAAACGAATTGTATAGACAAAAGATTACTCATGCTGTGTGCTGTCAACAGACTCAAACCAAAATACTGAATATTTTTCGAAGGCGATTTTTGAGAAAAATGGCAAGATTTTCTTTTACATTTTTATCCGAGGATGTAGATTCCGTCAAAAAGCAAGTTTATAGAATTGTATTTATTGTAGTTTTAATTGAGTTGTTCTGTCAACAAACTCGACGTTAAGAACATTGTTTAGAGCATTCCTTTGTCTATATGTACATTTAATTTGTCTATGGCAAAGGGTTGTATATGAAGCAATGGCTTTAGGTAAAATAAGTTTTCTGAGGTTTATTTGAAGATCTTCTACAACTTATTTAACGACAACGTCAAAATTGTGGTTTTTGGAAGCTGAAAATCAAAAAAGTAAATACAATATAAAATCTACCAAGACAAGAAATTCTAGACGTAAATCTTATTTACAAAAACTTTATGGATTCACCTGAGGAAAAAAGCTGGAAAAAGACCCTCCACTAATATGCGAAACTTAATAAAGATCAATGGGAAAAATACCAATAAAATATGACATTTCGAAATGTATTTTTTCATATCGTGTAAATAGTGTACAGTGAAAAACAAATTTGTGTTTTGAATGATGGTTAATGAATGACTATAATATATTTGATTTCTAAGACGATCCGAAGTCAAATTCGTTCGAATTACTACCAAACGCCTTTCGGTGTAGAAAATGGTTGTTCGACTGGAAACAAAAAACAAACAAAAATAACTCATATATAAACAAAACGTAACTCAGGTAGCAGTTTGAACACATTTGTATTCGTATCGTCTTAACGAAACTGTTCATAAATCTCAGGTGACAATAGCAATATTAAGCATCACAAGTAGTGCAATTGCAAAACGATTGAAGACCAGACTATAAACCGGATTATGGCGGTCTTAAACTCGAGTTGTTTCCGTGCTGTATGAAGGGTTTGATTTTTACGTGTTTTGCAAGATGACCCACGGTGATATATAAAGCTGGGGAAGTTGGTGTTTTAATAAAAAAAATTTGATTTTTTCTTTTGTGTTGTGGTGAATCTATGTTAATGTTATGTAATGGTGAAATTTCCAAAAATTTTGCACGTTTTTACATTCATTAGTAGTATCGATAATTGTCGGTAAAATTAAAATGCTTATAATTTCGATAATTAACGATTTTTTTCGGTAAGTTAACGAAGAATAAAAAGTAGTCGCTAGCTTCTAGCGACAGAAACAGTGATGCCAACTTTTCTTTATGTTTTTAGTCATAATTTTGCTATTTAATTTTACCGATTTTTGCCGGTAACAGCAAAAATGAGTTACAGAATCCCACTTTGTGTACCCTCAATTTACTCGACTTCGAAAATAATTAATACAGTTTTCTAAAAAATGAATTTATATTTTGTATATGATTATATTCTTAATGATACTACACAAATATAAACAAAAATACATCATAAGACCTCTGCCCCTATTAACTATTTGACAATATGTCTATCCGTGTACTCGATAATTTGTAATAATTAGTACAAATGTTTCGAATTTTGATAGTTTCGAAACATTTGTAGTTTGATATGGAGGACATAGGTTACTAATTTTTTCAGTAAAACACAAAAATTTCACTTATATTAGTTGGTAGTGCGAGGCTCAATATTTACCACATAGACACGCGGTTTCCTGTAGGGTTAATGTAGCGGTAGCGTCCATTTTTACGTTATAGACTCATTCAATCAATTTTGCTGCAAATAAAGTATAGCACACATTGACAAACAAAACTGATAGTCATCGAGGTCTATTTCGTGAATATCAAAGCCTAACTGAAAAATTTCTTTTGTAATATCTAAATAATACCGTATATATTGTATTTAAAATGTTTTTTGCTAAATAAAAGTTGTTATTTGCAGGAAAAATGTCCCAAAAGTACGTTGGCTGTCATTTTTGATTGATAGTGTGTACTCCCCTTTAAGCGGGGTACACACAGTCAGTTTTGACTGTCAATTTTTCCCAAGCAATCGGTTGCTTGCCAGTGTGGCCGTTCATTTTTGTCAGTCGTCATAAAATATTTTGTGGTTGCTGGATAGTTTGACATTTACCGATATTTCCGAAAAATGGACAGTCAAAACTGATCGTGTGTACCCCGCTTTAGAATATAGGGTTTTCGGAATATGTACAAAATATTTTTAGGTTTTGAAGTATTTTAAAGTTTAAAGACAAAACTTTCAATCGACTTTGGTCCATCATCATACCATAAATTTTATACAGAATGTCTTACATTAAGTTCAGGTTGTCACTGCATTTCTATTTTTACCGTTTCATTTGCGAGAGGATTCTTAGTATCACAGAAATCATCATTTGTAATTTAAATTTCCACTTTTTTACATTTCTGAATTTAGTATCACAGAAATCATCATTTGTAATTTAAATTTCCACTTTTTTACATTTCTGAATTTAAGAGTAAAATATAACTGTTTTGTAAAATATTAAGAATGATAGATTTGTGCATACCGTTTGTTCCTTACAAAAAATTATGAAACAAAAGTGCAACTTTTAAATGCGTTTTTAAGGCGTTGCGAGGGGTAAATTGTATTGGGTACTTATCTAAGGAATTCAATAAAATTCAATAAAAACGGAAATGTAAAAAACGTTTAAATTTGCGTACTAAATTTGGTACCTTTGGTTTTGTGTGAACAGATAGATTTCTAAACTGATATTTAGTATTGGTTGAGATAAAGTGGTGATTTTAAAATATAGTTCTGTAAGTTTACAAAGGGGGATCACTGGGGTTGTGTGAACAGACAGATCTAGAAGCAAGCTCAATTTTTACAAACGGGTAGAGTTTTTGATTATTAGTGTTTTCGCGGTACGAATATTACTAAATGTTAATTTACATTAAAGTGCTGGTGTAATAAGTATTTCAAACACCGTTTATTTTTGTTGTCGGCTTGCTGATAGAGCAAGTTTGATGGATGTCAGCACACGTCTGACTTCTTTATTTTTCCTTTCGGTATTTATAATAAAATTCTTAATTCTAACAAAATTTCTTAAATCTAGTTATCACTCAATACTCTTTTCTGTTAACCAATCAGAAAAGAGTTCTTACAAATCTATTTTACAACTAGGTATATTTGTATGTGTGTATTTGATATTTTTTACATATGTTGTCATGCATTTCATATTTTCATTCATACTCATATTCTGGAATTTCACTCAATGAAATTTACTATTGGGATATTCTTCATTCCCATTGGCCGAACTCTGACTCATTACAATAGTATTTGAGTTTTCAATTGGAAACTCTAAACTGTCGCCCAACATATGAGTGAGCATGAAGCAATGAACTTCATATGAGTAGCGCTTTGAAAACAAAGAAACAATGAAAGCAATGAACTCGTTGTGGCACTGACCAACTCAACAAAACAAAATACTGAATATCAAAAAGCATGGCAACATAATGTGATGGTGACACACAACACCCTCACCCTTAAAAGAAATGTATACAATTTTGTGTGTGTGCATAAACAAATTGTGTGCATTTTATGACAAATTCTTTAGGTTTCAAGTAACACATAATTTATTTTTCTTTTTCTCTTTTTTTTTATAAGTAGTTAAAATTACATAATTGTTTTCATTGAATATGATCTTAAGTGGGCTAAGTATTTCTCTTTGTTCTTTGTTTTTTTTTTTTTTTTTTTTTTTGTTGTATTTGGTAATAAAATATTTTTTTTTTTTTTGTTACATTCATACATATAATAAGTTTATTATTCAAAATATTTTGGCTTAAGATTAGTTTTGATATTTCTTTAACAAATTTTTATGAAATGTTTTCTCTTTGTTATTAATTCTTAAAGTTACATTTAAATTTTCAATATTGATTACTTCACATGGACCATGATAAACTAAAACTAAATCTCATATTTTAATATCTATTCTATTTGTATTACTTAATGAATTTAAACTTCTCTGTTCAATTATATTCCTAGCATTCTCTAATGAAATTTTTTACCTAAGCTTCATTTCCTTAGCATAATTTTCTGTATCATATATTGGTTCATTATTCATTACTTTTTCGCCTGGCATAGTTGGTAATTTTCCGAAAATTAATTCGAATGGTGAATACCCTGTGTCAACATGTGGTGTGATTTTGTATGCAAAAGCATAATACTGTATCCATTCATTCCAATTATCATTATTCACAAAAGAAAGAAAATATTCGTTTAGAACTCTATGATTTCTTTCAACTGAACCTACTGTCTCATGATGGTAAGGTGTCGAGAACTTCTGTTCTATATCTAAGAGTTTACACATCTCACCCATCAGTTCATTTACAAATTCAGTACCTCTGTCAGATTTTAGAGTCTTGAATATTCCATACTTCAATATTAAATGTTCATTCAAATTTCTAGCTATTGATTTGGCTTCATTTGTCTCCATAGGTACAACTATTATATATTTAGTTAATTCACATTGCATAGTTAGTATATATCTATAATTATCTGAGGGTCTCAAGGGTCCTACAGTGTCAATTACCACTGTCTCAAAACTACTTAATGGCGTATCAGTTTTCATTAATGGTTCTTTGGTATGTCTAATCTGTTTATTTCTTTGGCATAAATCGCATGAAGATACGTATTTCTTTACCATTTTGCACATATTCTTCCATATATATTTTTGTTTAAGTTTTAATAATGTTTTTCTTACTCCAAAATGACCTCCGCATGGTGTATCATGATATAATTTTATCAATTCATATTTTTCTTTTTCATTAAATATTTTTCGAGGATTTTCATATAAAAGAATTCTGACGTCACTATTTTTCAAATATTTATTCATTTTTTCTTCAAATTTCCCATGGGTTATTATTTCAAATATATCGTCACTTTTACTAAGTGCGATATTCTTAATACTCAATCTGCTTAACTCAGATGATAGCTTCTCCAAAATATTATCTAGATAATAAGGATTGTCACTACATCTTATGGCCAATTCGTTCACAGAATGATTATCAAGAAAAGTGAATTCTTTTGTCGACACATCAATTATAAATTTTAATTTTTTAGCTAGCTTTATATCTTTAATGGATGTACATTCCACTACTTTGAGTTGATCAGGCTCATCGGGATATGTCATCTCATTATCTTTATCCATATTGCGCAATTTATTTTTCATTCCACGTGTTATCACCAGCGATTTCTTAACTTTTTCGTCAATATTCTGAGGTATCATTGTTTTTAATATATTGGAGTTTATTTTAATACGTGAAAGTGCATCAGCATTAGTATTATTAAATCCTTTCTTATACACAATTTCAAAATCATAGTCTGATAGTTCTAATCTAATTCTTGTCAACTTGGAACTTGGATTCTTATGAGAAAACAATGAGACTAGTGGACGATGATCCGTAACCACTATAAATTTCCTACCATAAAGATAAGGATGGAAAAACTGAATTCCCCAATGTATACCCAATAATTCCTTCTCAATGACTGGCTTATTCTTCTCATGTTTATTCAAAGAGCGGCTTGCATAAGATATTGGTCTATCATTTCCTATTTCTCCTTGCGATAGTATTGCACCTAGAGCAAAATCAGAAGCATCTGTAGTTAGTATAAAAGGTTTATCAAAATCTGGATATTGTAAAATTGGTGGTGTTATCAACTTATTTTTAAGTGTCTCAAATGACTTTTGGCATTGTTCCGTCCATTCAAATTTAGTGTTCTTCTTAGATAATGAGTTCAAACATGTAGTTATTTCGGCAAAATTTTTAATGAATCGTCTATAGTAATTACAAAATGCTACGAATCTTCTAACGTCATCTGCGTTTTTTGGAACTGGATACTTGGTTATTGCATCGTATTTTGAAGGATCTGGCTTAATTCCATTAGGAGTTATTAAATGACCTAAATAAACTACCTCTGGTTTCAAGAAACAACATTTATAAGGGTTGAGTTTCAAATTGTACCTATTCAGTCTATCTAGTACCTTAATGAGATTCTCATTGTGGTGTTTGAAACTACATCCAAAAACTATTATGTCATCCACATAAAGAAATGCTTCAGACTCCAAACCAGATAAGGCTATTGTCAACATACGTTGAAAACTATTAGATGATATTTTAAGACCAAAGGGTAATCTTGTATACTGATAATGCCCATTAGATGTCGAAAATGCTGTCAGTGGTCTTGACTTAGGATCAAGTTCAATCTGATGAAAAGAACTAGTCATATCTAACGTCGAAAAATATTTCGCTCTACCCAATCTATCCAAAATATCGTCCAAACGAGTTAATGGAAACTTGTCATTAACAATCTTATCATTAAGTTTCCTAAAATCTACAACTAATCTCCATTTCTTCAAATCCGTCTGTCCTTTCTTTGGAACTAAAAGCAATGGTGCATTATAAGGACTAACTGATGGTTCAATTACTCTACTTTTCAAAAGATCTTGTACTTGAGCATTTATTTCTTCCTTATGTGCTTGTGGTAGTCTATAATTCTTTATATAAACAGGATTTTTGTCTTCAAGGTTAATTTTCTGCTTATAAAAATTGTTTGTCGTTAAATCCTCATCTTCAAGATGGAATGTCGACTGATATTTCCTTAATATAGCTACAATTTCTTTCCTATGACCTTCACTTAAGTCATCTATATTAATTTTGCTTATTAACCTCTCAAAACGTTCATCCGTATAACTACTGTGTGAGTAAGAATGGTTAACCGTAAGTATACTATAATTGCTTAAAGGAACTGTTTCTAATTTTATATGATCTATCGTCATGTCTTGGTCAGTAACGTTCAGTAATTTGATATGCTTATTTCCATTTTTCGGAATTATAGAATTAGCCAAAAACACACCTTTCGTAATTTCCCGATTTAATACTACTGCATCTTCTACCAAATTGATGGTAAAAGGTAGAATGATTTCACTCCTTTTTGGTACAACTACCTGATTGATCTTGAAAGAACTATCATGTATAGGAATTGTGATGTTTTACCATTTAAATTAAATGTTAGGATATACCTGTCATAATCAACATTACATTTATACTTTGATAGAAAATCTCTACCTAAAATCCCATCTGTACTAAGTGGAATATCATTTGATACTAGCTGAACACTATGTTCAATTACCATACCATTTATATCTATTTTAACACTAGTTGACCCAAAAGATTTAATTATTTCCCTCGAAATGCCTGTTAGATTACAGTATTCATCTGGATTTTCCTCATAACGGTACAAATACTTTTATTTACATAAAGTAATATCTGCACCTGTATCAATCAAGAACGTGAGTGGATAATCTACATCTATTATATTCAATCTCACATAATTTTTGAGGTTAGATGATATACTGAAAATGTTTCTGTTTTTTATTGTGTGCTCTCCGAAGACGAAGGTCTTGGGGTCTCCGGAACTTGAAAGTTTCCCTGATCTTGTACCTGGTTAACATTATAATCCCTACTATTGTAGTTATTGCTGTTTCTGTTATTGTTACCATTATGGTTATTATTGTTCCAGTTGTTATTGTTTTTCCTATTTCCATTATTATTGCTGTTATTATTATTGCTGTTATTACGTCCATTCCTGTTATTATTTTTGTTGTTTTTATTACCTTTATTTCGGTTGTAGCCATTATTATTATTACTGTCATTGTTACCATTATTGTTGTTATATCGTTTGTTATTATTACCGTTATTGTAATATTTCTATTTACCATTTTTATTATCCCTATTAGTTTGTGCATTATGGTACATCACGTCTTTCTGTTTCGTACGAGATACGTATCTTTCTGCAATTCGCAAAGCATCGGCAAATGTCGATACACGACTAGCCTCAATAGTTGAAACAATTTGTTGATCCTGAAGCCCATTCAAGAATGTATTGAATGCTGTCAGGTTGTTAGTAGCTATTATTGCTTCTCTACATTGTTCACCTAAATCAGAAATCTGAATCTCGTTAAGCTCAGAAACAAGACTTTCTATTTTATTAGCGAAACCTTGCAAGTTGTTATTTCTCTGAGTTAAACCAGTCAATTCGTTCAAAATGGCATTAGACGACTTTACGGGCTTATAGGCTGTCTTCAAAGCAGATAATAACTCAGTGATATTTTTAGGTATCCCTTTCTGTTTAATCCTATTCTGGACCCGACTATCTAATCTTTAACAAAAGACATATTTAAAGAAGAATTCTCTCTTTTCCTCAGGAACCGTCTCGTATACTAACTCTAGATTAGCAACGAAACTCTCCAAATCTTCTTTTTTACCTGTAAAAACCGGTATTAAGGTAACAATAGTCTTCAGATCATTGGTCTCCATCTTGCCTTCTTGTTCTGCAGTGTTTTTATCTCTAACCTGTTGAGCTGATTCTGAGTGTTCTAATAATAAGCCTAAAGCTTCAGCTTTCAATTCGTTAAACCTCGTCCGAAACTTAACTGGATCTACGACCTCTTCTTTTTCTAGTATGTTTTTAAAGTCTGTTTGTAAGTTTTCTAACTCTAATTTCTTTTTTTCTATGGTTTCCTTTGTGTACGGTTTGCTCAATGACTTTCTCGCATTCGATATTAATATACCTAAAGACTGTAAAACCTTATCCATGGTCTATTACAATTCTTAACTACAATATTATTTTTCTTCAATTAATCATGGTATTAAAATTTTTAGTCTCGGTTCCTACTGCAACGCACTCAACCTGGCTTGTTGCTTGCGTATCTGTTTCTTTACGTATTTTCTTAGGTATCTAATAATAACTACCAAAGTTATTATTATACAAACTAATATTAGTACCTCAATGCTAATACTAACGGCTGTTGGTGCATTGGCCGTAGCCTGTATCACCTCGCTGATTTTTGTTTGCGTACTCCCCATTTATAAATATTGTCTTTTTGTCCTTTTATTAGTTATTTATTAATCCATTTTATATATTCTTTCTTTTTTTAAATACAAACTGTTGACCACGAGCGCAACGCGCTTACTGGTCCTAACGTCTGCAGATTGATGCAGCGTTTTATTCTCTTTTTAAACTCCTAGCGCTGAGATAGTTTTTTAATAGGAGATCTATTTCATCGATGCGTATCCAGAGCCTGGAAGCACGTTCCCATGGAGGTGGCGGATCGGAATTTACCTCACGAATCAGTAGAGCTCTTTCCTTTTTGAGCCTCCACGTATAACCTCCTCTCGTCCTCGGTTTTGTGACTTTCGGGATTTTTATGTCCTCTTCTTTTGCATTATTGAGTCCGTTTCGTCTTCTGTATTCTTGAATGGTTAGCGGCTGCGGTCCCGACATCTGTGGTGAATCCACGATCCACGGCTTGGATCGGACTGCCCGGACAGTATGGCAGTGTCTTCAAAGAGAAAAAAAAATTTTAGCAGAGATCTGCGGCTTGGCGCAGGATCTGCTTTTTCCCGACTGCGGATAGAACGCAGGAACTGCGGATGGAACGCAGGATACTTGCTGACTAGAGAGCAAGATTTGGCAGGATCGCCATGTAATAAGTATTTCAAACACCGTTTATTTTTGTTGTCGGCTTGCTGATAGAGCAAGTTTGATGGATGTCAGCACACGTCTGACTTCTTTATTTTTCCTTTCGGTATTTATAATAAAATTCTTAATCCTAACAAAATTTCTTAAATCTAGTTATCACTCAATACTCTTTTCTGTTAACCAATCAGAAAAGAGTTCTTACAAATCTATTTTACAACTAGGTATATTTGTATGTGTGTATTTGATATTTTTTACATATGTTGTCATGCATTTCATATTTTCATTCATACTCATATTCTGGAATTTCACTCAATGAAATTTACTATTGGGATATTCTTCATTCCCATTGGCCGAACTCTGACTCATTACAATAGTATTTGAGTTTTCAATTGGAAACTCTAAACTGTCGCCCAACATATGAGTGAGCATGAAGCAATGAACTTCATATGAGTAGCGCTTTGAAAACAAAGAAACAATGAAAGCAATGAATTCGTTGTGGCACTGACCAACTCAACAAAACAAAATACTGAATATCAAAAAGCATGGCAACATAATGTGATGGTGACACACAACACTGGTATTAACTAACAAAGAAATCATTTTTTTTTTGCCTTCAAAAAATACAATACCATAAGATGCGAAGGGAAGGAGGGAGGGAGAGACATATTTGCTTTCCGATTGTAGACATTAATTTTTGGAGATAAGTCGATTTACGTCAAACTATATCGCGAACGATTCGATTTATGTAGTTCTTTTTGAAAACTAAATACTTGATTTTTAGAAAAAGATAAATAGTAATACTCTTAACTGTCGTAAGTAGCATTACTGGCTTTTATTTTGATAAAAACAAGTTGTAATTGGGAAATGGAGACATTATATTCTGAATTTTGGTCAATTTATTTATTATCCTGCTTTATACCATGGGGATTTTCCGCTAACGAAGTAGCGGGCATATGCTAGTCTATTATATATTTGGGCTTGGTGATAAGTGACTGACTGACTGACTCATCATCAACGCCCAGCCAAAACGGCTAAAGCTATGAGCTTGAAATTTTACCAGTAGGTCACTGTTGGGGCAAATGTGCGAGATAAGGCCGGGTTTTAGAAAATTCGTCCTGGAACCACAAAAAAATATCTACAACAAAAATCCTTATATTTTGCTATTATATACCGTAAAAAATATTATATACCATAAATTATCACAAATAATTTCAAATTTTGTAGTTTACTTCTAGGCGCAGGTTTTATCGTATCATTTTATCGTAAACCACTAAATTATAAAACCACATTAGAAGTTTTTCTTCCGTTTCAACAGATGTCGCAATTGTATAGTATTAACGTAATGTAAGCAGCAAAAACCAACAGATCCAGTTTTACGTGTCTGGAGTAATTTTGTTTTCACTTAACAAATGTCGCACAACAGATTTTCTTTTTTAAACAAAAAATTATTACCAACGAATTTGGAAAATTAAATTTTTTATTTAAGATTAAAACAAAATTTTGTTCAATAATGTTAAGTTTTTTACTGTTAAAAATATCATTAAGGCAAAAAAAAATCAGAAATCGGCCAGAAATAACAACAACAAAAACTGTATGTAGTTGATTTATTGGCCTTGGTCTAAATGTGTGCAAATCAGTTAAAGTGCAATAAAATTGTGAATATTCCCACGATTTGTTTGCAATTAAGAATTGTTATGGCGTTCTTGGTATATAGAAATGTAGAGTCTATAATTTTTCGTCACCAAATAATTTAGGAAATCAATAATAGACCACAAACCAGAATAAAATTTTGGTTTTGTAATTGAAAACGATTTTGGAATATGCGCGTTGAAAAAGTCAGAAAAGCATTATCACAAAGGGATAGGAAAAACCACTGCTCTCCCCGTAAAATATAGGGAAACGAATTTTCTACAGAGAAGATTTCAAGCCCTTTAAAGTACTTTGATGACGTTATATTTTCTAATAAGACGAACATTATGTTGTATTATTACGAGGGGACCCAAAAAGTATGGCGCAACCATCTTACAACCCTGGAAAATAAAAATGTAATACATACTGAAAACTTCGGAGAACTGTAAGTTATGGTATTGGCATAGACAAACGAATTGTATAGACAAAAGATTACTCATGCTGTGTGCTGTCAACAGACTCAAACCAAAATACTGAATATTTTTCGAAGTCGATTTTTGAGAAAAATGGCAAGATTTTCTTTTACATTTTATAGAATTGTATTTATTGTAGTTTTAATTGAGTTGTTCTGTCAACAAACTCGATGTTAAGAACATTGTTTAGAGCATTCCTTTGTCTATATGTACATTTAATTTGTCTATGGCAAAGGGTTGTATATGAAGCAATGGCTTTAGGTAAAATAAGTTTTCTGAGGTTTATTTGAAGATCTTCTACAACTTATTTAACGACAACGTCAAAATTGTGGTTTTTGGAACCTGAATATCAAAAATGTAAATACAATATAAAATCTACCAAGACAAGACATTCTAGACGTAAATCTTATTTACAAAAACTTTATGGATTGACCTGAGGAAAAAAGCTGGAAAAAGAAACTATGCGAAACTTAATAAAGATCAATGGAAAAAAAACCAATAAAATATGACATTTCGAAATGTATTTTTTCATATCGTGTAATTAGTGTTCAGTGAAATACAAATTTGTGTTTTGAATGATGGTTAATGAATGACTATAATATATTTGATTTCTAAGACGATCCGAAATCAAATTCGTTCGAATTACTACTAAACGCCTTTCGGTGTAGAAAATGGTTGTTCGACTGGAAACAAAAAACAAACAAAAATAACTCATTTATAAACAAAACGTAACTCAGGTAGCAGTTTGTATTCGTATCATCTTAACGAAACTGTTCATAAATCTCAGGTGACAATAGCAATATTAAGCATTACAAGTAGTGCAATTGCAAAACGATTGAAGACCAGACTATAAACCGGATTATGGCGGTCTTAAACTCGACTTGTTTCCGCGCTGTATGAAGGGTTTGATTTTTATTTGTTTTGCAAGATGACCCACGGTGATATATAAAGCTGGGAAAGTTGGTGTTTTAATAAAAAATGTAATTTTTTTTTGTGTTGTGGTGAATCTATGTTAATGTTATGTAATGGTGAAATTTCCAAAAATTTTGCACGTTTTCACGTTCATTAGTAGTATCGATAATTGTCGGTAAAATTAAAATGCTTATAATTTCGATAATTAACGAATTTTTTCGGTAAGTTAACGAAGAATAAAAAGTAGTCACTAGCCTCTAGCGACACAAACAGTGATGCCAACTTTTCTTTATGTTTTTAGTCATAATTTTGCTATTTAATTTTACCGATTTTTGCCGGTAACAGCAAAAATGAGTTACAGAATCCCACTTTGTGTACCCTCAATTTACTCGACTTCGAAAATAATTAATACAGTTTTCTAAAAAATGAATTTATATTTTGTATATGATTAAATTCTTAATGATACTACACAAATATAAACAAAAATACATCATAAGACCTCTGCCCCTATTAACTATTTGACAATATGTCTATCCGTGTACTCGATAATTTGTAATAATTAGTACAAATGTTTCGAATTTTGATAGTTTCGAAACATTTGTAGTTTTATATGGAGGACATAGGTTACTAATTTTTTCAGTAAAACACAAAAATTCCACTTATATTAGTTGGTAGTGCGAGGCTCAATATTTACCACATAGACACGCGGTTTCCTGTAGGGTTAATGTAGCGGTAGCGTCCATTTTTACGTTATAGACTCATTCAATCAATTTTGCTGCAAATAAAGTATAGCACACATTGACAAACAAAACTGACAGTCAATTTCTTTTATAATATCTAAATAATACCGTATATATTGTATTTAAAAGGGTTTTTGCTAAATAAAAGTTGTTATTTGCAGGAAAAATGTCCCAAAAGTACGTTGGCTGTCATTTTTGATTGATAGTGTGTTCTCCCCTTTAAGCGGGGTACACACAATCAGTTTTGACTGTCAATTTTTCTCAAGCAATCGGTTGCTTGCCAGTGTGGCCGTTCATTTTTGTCAGTCATCATAAAATATTTTGTGGTTGCTGGATAGTTTGACATTTACCGATATTTCCGAAAAATGGACAGTCAAAACTGATCGTGTGTACGCCGCTTTAGAATATAGGGTTTTCGGAATATGTACAAAATATTTTCAATACACGTTGGTATAGCCCTCATTTAACCATACCGGCCGTTAGTATACATTTTCCTACGTATTTTGTCGTAATTTGGCATTTGTTGTTCTTTGTAGATAGAAAACCTCTGTGCGAAATATTAGCAACATAGGTTTAGGTTTTAAAGTATTTTAAAGTTTAAAGACAAAACTTTCAATCGACTTTGGTCCATCATCATACCATCAATTTTATACAGAATGTCTTACATTAAGTTCAGGTTGTCACCGCAATTCTATTTTTACCGTTTCATTTGCGAGAGGATTTTTAGTATCACAGAAATCATCATTTTTAATTTAAATTTCCACTTTTTTACATTTCTGAATTTAAGAGTAAAATATAACTGTTTTGTAAAATATTAAGAACGATACATTTGTGCATACCGTTTGAGTGGAGATCTTACCGTGTGTAGACGTGTGTAAAGCAGCTCCAGCATTTTTTCGTGCCACCAGCTGAAATCGGGCTTAATCCACACACAATCAACTGAAAGTATAAAGTTCCCGCGACGATACATAAGTAGCCACAGAAGTGTGCTCGTTTCACTGTTTTTTGTGCCGGAAAATTCGTTTTAAATATTCACAAAAATAAATTCTTTCCCTGGAAAGTCTATTATTTACAAACCACTCAAAAGGCTAAAAGAGCTGTGTCGATATAAAAAAAAACAACAGCTGTGTTTATTCATTTTGACAAATAGTGGTTTTGTGCAGCGGTACCAGACTATTTATGAAGTTACCCACAAACAGTCAATTCAAAAATAAAAAGAAGAAGAATTTAGGAGCCTAAAAGTATGCTAATCCACAAGTATCCACGATCAGTCCAGCTATAATACGTTCACATCATAGCATCTCATACCAGATACCACAACAGCAACAGGTTTTAATAATTTATAACAAATATAAAAACTAACTCAAAAAATTAATATTGATAAAAACAAAATCTCTATACAAATAAACTCATAAATATTCCTCCTTAATCTACAAATTGCCCAAAAAATAAAACAAAAAACATCACAAAAAATAATCTCATATTGCTTTATAAGCCCTAAAAGTATGTCAAATACGCCAGTTAGCTCGCCTTTTGCTTTACCCAGCACAGTGGGTGGCGTAGAACAAAAAGCTAAACGGAAACTGATGGAAACGTCACCTGAAAAGACATCCTTGGTAGGAAATATGTCCACTTTGGAGCTTATGAAGCTGATGCAAGAGCCCATGTCAAGTCTATTGGATGAAAAATTAGAAAACCTGCCAACAAAGGCAGATATATTGGATATCAAAGGCAATATAGAAGTGGTTAAGGACGATGTCAAAAGGTTAAGCATTGAAAATGAGGAGTTACGGGCTGAAATAAAGAAGATCTCTGAGGAAAAGGGCTTGAAGAACAACTAAGCCGAAGCAAAATTATAATTAGAGGATTACCAAATCAAAAGTCCTTATATGGTGCCGTGAAAAAAATTCTAAACAGTAATCTGAAGTTGAATATTGAAAATGAGATTGAACATATAAAAAAAGTCCATGAAACAAACGATAAAATGTCGGTCCTTGTTGAATTCAAATCTTCAAGGACTGTTGCGGATGTTTTAAAATATACAAGAATGTTAGCAGGCTCTCAAATTTTTATAGAACGCGATCTAAATGGAATAAGACTTCAAAGGAAA
Source organism: Musca autumnalis (assembly GCF_047663935.1). NCBI lineage: Eukaryota > Metazoa > Arthropoda > Insecta > Diptera > Muscidae > Musca > Musca autumnalis. Next base: position 75,471 of record NW_027412422.1, read on the forward strand.
AAGGTGATGTTGGCATTAAAAAAAGAACTGCAGACGGTCGATAAAGAAAAAAGAGTAGGAGTACGAGGTGATCAGCTTGTGGTGGGTGGCAGAACGTTCTATTGGAGTAATGAAAATAATTTGATGTGCGGCCAAGGCTGTGGTATAGATATTTTAGTTAATATTTTTGGTGATTCTATTAGAAGCCTAGATATAAACTATAATAATTTAGTTGAAAAAATTTCCTCAAAAAACTAATAAAAAACTTAAGTATAAAAAAGGCAGAGCAAAAGAAAACTACTATTGAATATTCCAATCTTTTAACCTTAAACATTGTAGCTTATAATATAAACGGTTTGAGCAGCAAAAATCTTTACCATCGCTTCTTTCAATTCATAGAGATATATTCATACTCACTGAAACGCATGTCGAACCCAAAAACCAAGAACTCTACTCTAACAAATTTCAAAATTTTAACATTTATTGGAAATCGGCTAATAGGAACAATAGTAGAGGAAGAGGCATTGGTGGGCAGCTCTATGGCGTTCGAAAAATTTTAGAAAGAGATGGTTTCAAGCATAACTTTACACGCAGAGGCAACCAAGATGTTATCCGATGTGAACTCAATGCAATAAGGTTCGAGATCCTGCCGGTTTATTTAAGATGCGCTAATTGGAATTCAGATTTTGAAACACTGAAGAATGATGTTGAGATTTATGATGGAAGTAAAATTATTATTGGAGATCACAATATTAGAATCGGCGAGGAGCAGGAGATCCCAGAGGATATATCGAAAGTGTTCGCAAGCACAAGAAGGTCGAATGACAAGATAACTAACTCAAATGGAAAAAAATACATCGAGGCATGCAATGATAATGGTCTGGTAATCTTAAATGGACGGAGCCCTGAAGATCTTGACGGAAAATTCACATTTACAAACAAAAATGGAAGCTCCGTGATTGACTTATGTGCAGTAACAATTGATATGCTTGGTTTCGTTAAGGCATTTAAGGTTGTTGATCAAATCTGGTCTGATCACTTCCCCATTAGCCTAGAAATAGATATACCTTGCTCAAATGAAGAGAAATCTGCAATATCGAACCTTAGACCAAAATTAACGTGGAGGGAAAGAAACAAAACTCTCTACCAAAATGATTTAAACATAAACTTGAGGAATTTGCCTAATAATCCAAGAATTTGCGATTTAACCAAAACAATTTATGAATCTTATCCGAGTAGTCCGAATACACAAAAAAGACGCCTCAAAAATAAATGGTTCGATACGGAATGTCTTAAGTCCAGAAAGAAGACCTTAAAAGTTTAAATAAGTTCAGAAAATCGGATAATATGAGAGATAAGATAAAGTATATAGAACAGAGGAAAATATATGAAAAGCTCTGTAAAATTAAAAAAGCGAACTATTATAGAAATATCGAAAATAAACTGGAAACTATTAACGATAGTAAACAGTGGTGGAAATTGGTGAACGAAATAAGGCAAGTTGATAACGAGACGACTTGCTGTGTACCTACTGACGTATTAAAAACTTATTTCGAGAGACTCCTTAACCCTACGTGTAATACGGAACCTATTTACTATGCAATAAATCAGAGTGTGAATGCAATCCTAGACAGAGATTTCACTATAATGGAGATTAAGAATCAGCTCAGAAGTGTAAAAACAAACAAGGCGCCAGGTGAAGACCGTATACCGTACGAGTTCTTCGTGAATGCGACAGACGATTTCCTAAGAACTATGTGCAATGTCTACAATGAAATTTTCAATGGATACGACGACTACGAAACCTTTCGTTTAGGCATAATATTCCCAATACATAAAAAAGGAAATATAAATGATGTGAGTAATTATCGTGGCATAACCTTTATGAATTGTATTGGGAAAATAATGATTGGAATGATCAACAGTAGAATATCAGAGTCGGTGAATAGATACAAAATATTAAATGAATACCAAGCGGGGTTCTGAAAATCATATTCTACAGTTGATAATGTATTTAACCTGATAGCAACAATAAAGCTAAAATGGAATGAAAATAAGAAAGTATACGCATATTTTGTGGATATTAAGGCGACCTTCGATCGAGTACCCAGAGATCTTCTAATATACAAACTACAAAAAATTGGACTTTCGTTAAAAATTGTTGGCTTTGTGGAAAATATTTATAAACATACAAAATCGGCTGTTTGGTCTGGTACTGAGTTATCAGAATAGTTCGAGACGTGCACGGGAGTGAAGCAAGGCTGCCTGCTATCTCCAATCCTTTTCGCTCTATATTTAAACGATTTACATGATTATCTGGGTGGAGGACTGTATGTTGATGATCTAAATATCCGCCTGCTTATGTATGCAGACGATATAGTGCTGCTAGCAGATAACCCCAAAACTCTACAAGTCATGATCAATAATTTGGAATCATATTGCTCTAGATGGGGCATGGAAGTGAACAAGTTGAAATCTGAAATATTGGTGTTCAGAAAAGGAGGAAAACTTTCGGCTGATGAAAAATGGTCTTTCAATGGTGAAGTAATTAGGACTGTAAATGAGTATAAGTACCTGGGGATACTGTTAACGCCAAAATTATCCTTTACCAAACACTTACAAAAAAAGGAAGAAGCCACAAAAATGTCCATATTTGCTACATAGAAGAATCTGTTTTCAAAGCCAACAGTGAAGCTAAAATCTAAATGGAAGATGTTTTTATCCGTTTGTCGTTCCATCCACAGTTATGGTGCCCAATTATGGGGAAATTAATATTTTACAGAGGTTGAAAAACTTTACAGATACTTCATTAAGAAAATATTAAAACTTCCAGAATCTACACCGAACTATATTCTAGCGATAGAAACGGGCTATGAACCGGGATATGTCTATATATATTCCCTGCATTTATCGTACATATCAAAAATTTTATTTGACCTTGAAAGCCATAGATTGCCGCATATATTAGCCGTAAAACTGGCAAGCAAACATCTATATTGCTTTCAGGATTTTGAAGCTCAGCTCACAGAAAATAATATTGACTCTAATAATATTATGTCAAATAAGAGAAGGTGGATGGAAGCAGCCCAGAATTTAATAACAGCAATTAAAATTAAGTCTTTTAATTTGCATACAGAAAAAGCTCAACAAAGTGTCCAGAGACTGTATAAATATCTGGATTTTAGCAGAGGACCTCTCGATTGCAACGATAACTTCAGCCAACAGTAAATAAGACTTATAATGAGAGCAAGAGGTGATCTGCTCTGGCTAAATGCAAACAAGCACAGAACGCCGTATGATCAAAGGTGTTCCTTATGTAATCTCGAAGAACAAGAAACTATAATTCATTTTATCGGTCGGTGCCCAATACTAAGGAATATACGGATTAAATATTTCAATATAATTGCATTGTCGCGAAGCGAAGTACTTAATATACTTAACGGTGGTGAAGCTTTTTGCTGGCTCAATTTATATAAATACTTAAAGGAAGCATTAAGTTAACGAAAATCTTTGATTGAAGAATTTAATTACTAATAAATATTGATATTAACAAGTATTTATAAATTAAGCACTCAATTTTCCAGCTCACGGTTTGAAGACAAACCAAGCTGTATAAATCTTTATTATGTTTAGCAGAATACAAATGTAACAAATTGTAAACTTTATAACGATATTTGAAAAATAAAGAACATTGAATTGAATTGTTCCTTACAAAAAATTATGAAACAAAAGTGCAACTTTTAAATGCGTTTTTAAGGCGTTGCGAGGGGTAAATTGTATTGGGTACTTATCTAACGAATTCAATAAAAACGGAAATGTAAAAAACGTTTTAATTTGCGTACTAAATTTGGTACCTTTGGTTTTGTGTGAACAGATAGATTTCAAACTGATATTTAGTATTGGTTGAGATAAAGTGGTCATTTTAAAATATAGTTCTGTAAGTTTACAAATGGGGATCACTGGGTTTGTGTGAACAGACAGATCTAGAAGCAAGCTCAATTTTTACAAACGGGTAGAGTTTTTGATAATTAGTGTTTTCGCGGTACGAATATTACTAAATGTTAATTTACATTAAAGTGCTGGTATTAACTAACAAAGAAATCACTATTTTTTTTTTACCTTCAAAAAATACAATACCATAAGATGCGAAGGGAAGGAGGGAGGGAGAGACATATTTGCTTTACGATTGTAGACATTAATTTTTGGAGATAAGTGGATTTACGTCAAACTATATCGCGAACGATTCTATTTATGTAGTTCTTTTTGAAAACTAAATACTTGATTTTTAGAAAAAGATAAATAGTAATACTCTTAACTGTCGTAAGTAGCATTACTGGCTTTTATTTTCATAAAAAAGTTGTAAATGGGAAATGGAGACATTATATTCTGAATTTTGGTCAATTTATTTTTTATCCTGCTGTATACCATGGGGATTTTCCACTAACGAAGTAGCAGGCATATGCTAGTATATATATATTTATTCAGAAAAATAGGAATTTCACAACACAAATGTGTATCAAATAACTTAAATTAATTCCAAAAACAAAAAAAATCATTGTTGCAAGTTTTTTAACCATTTATTTTCACTTTTTTCATCGTTTGAGTATTTTTGTTTTTCTACAACACACACAAACAAACAGAGACATCATAAAACAGTTGCATTTTTGGTAGTTTATGACGAAAAAGCAGGGTTGCGTATAAAAGTATGGTGTTCTCGTGCGTTGTTTAGAATAAATGACGTAGCTATCGTCATTTATTTTTGTATGGTAAATGACGCAAAATGTTGCCTGTTTTAGCAAATAAACGACGAAACAGCTCTAAATGGTCGTGTGAAGCTACTCGGGCTGATGTCTTCGGGTTGATGATACTCGGCTTAGTGTGGTCGTGTTGAAGCGACTCGGGCTGATGTCTTCGGGTTGATGATACTCGGCTTGGTGCAGTCGTGTTGGAGCGACTCGGGTTGATAATCCTCGGCTAGGTGAAGTCGCGTGGTGACCCTCGGCTCTGGATTCGGCTGTGGTAGTCGAGTTGGTGGTTCTCGTTGGGGCCCTTTGGTTTAGTCAGCCTGGAAGTAGAAGACGATCGTATTTAGAGGGAAGCGAAGGAGTCGCGGAAGCGAACGGATCGCAGGAAGCTTCGGTTGTGTTGGGTACCAGGCGATTGCGGACACTGCCACACGTCAACTTCGTGTTTCTTCGGTTAACTCCAGCACTTCACGACTTCTGGTGTCCAAAACCGAAATACTTATGTGGGTAGCAAAATGAAGCGAAATGAAGCGTGTTATGACTGAGGGTATTTTATGAAGATTGCAGAGTATGTATTGACCAATGGTAAATTCATAGATGGCGGGACTCGTAGAAATATGCACATCAAGGTGGGGCAAATAATGAGGTGGGTTAACCAAATAATAAAATATTTTATGGAAAAGGAATAAATGTAACGGTCACGTTACAACATTTACGCACTGCATTAGTTTCAATTTAGGATTTCGTGTGTCCAGTAGCTAAAAAAAATTTATAAAAAACATGTATAAAACAACGAGCCGGTTAATTGCATTTTGAAGCTATTGTCAACACAAAGTGCAACGCGTCGCATAAAAGTAGTTTTCAGACTTTGGCCACAGTTACGTAAAGAATTTGTGGCATTTCAGGATTTTGGACGTAAGAAAGTTATATATAAAATTTATAAACGACGCGTGATTAATTGCATTTTTAAACTCTTGACAACACAAAGCGCAACGCGTCGCTTAAAATAGTTTTCAAATTTTGGCCACATTTGCGCTGTAAGCTTGCTTGCAATTTAGAATTTTAGGTGTACAGAAGTTAGAAAACATTTTTATTAAAAAAAACTATAAAACAAATCGCAACCCGTCGCATGAAGGCATTTTACAGGTTTTGGCCACGTTTGCCATTTGCGAACCGAATTGGTTGCATTTTATGATTTTGGATGTCGAGAAGTTAGAAAACATTTTTAAAAAAAAAGTATAAAACAACGCGTGATAAATTGCATTTTGAAGCTGTTGAGAATGAGAAGCGCAATGCGTGGCTTAGAAGTATTTTACAGATTTTGGCCACATTTGCCCCCCGAATTGGTTGCATTTTATGATTTTGAAAATTGGTTGAAATTTATGAAACTTTTAAAAAAACGATAGAGCAACGCGTTGTATTTTAAAGCTCTTGGCAACGCAAAGCGCAAGGCGTCGCCTAAAAGTATATTACAGATTTTGGTCACATTTACGCAGCGAATTGGTTTCAATTTAGGACTTTTGTCTCCAGTAGTTAGAAAACATTTTTATAAAAAAAACATATAAAACAACACGCCGATTAATTGCATTTTGAAGGTATTGTCAAAACACGCGACGATTGAAAGTAGTTTACAAATTTTGGCCACCTTTGCGCACTGAATTGGTTGCACTTTAGAATTTTGGATGTCCTGTAGTTAGAAAACATTTTTATATAAAAAAGCTTATAAAACCCCCCTTGATTAATTCCATTTTTAAGCTCTTGGCAACACAAAACGTCGCATAAAAGTACTTTATTTAAAAGTAGTTTACAAATTTTGGCCATATTGCGCACTAAATTTGTTTGCAATTTAGGACTTTGCGTGTCCAGAATTGCATTGCGTGATTAATTGCATTGTAAAGCTCTTGGCAACACAAAGCGCAACACGTGACCAAAAAGTATTTTACTGATTTTGGTCACATTTACGCTGCGAATTGGTTTCAATTTAGGATTTTTTGTCTCCAGTAGCTAGAACACATTTTTATAAAAAAAAAAAAACAACGCGCCGATTAATTACATTTTGAAGGTATTGTCAACATAAAGCGGAGCGCGACGATTAAAAGTATTCTACAAATTTTGGCCACACCGAATTGGTTGCACTTTAGAATTTTGGATGTCCAAAAGTTAGAAATCATTTTTACATAAAAAAAGCTTATTAAAAACCCCCCGATTAATTCCATTTTTAAGCTCTTGGCAACACAAAGCGTCGCTTAAAAGTACTTTATTTAAAAGTAGTTTACAAATTTTGGCCATATTTGCGCTCTAAATTTGTTTGCAATTTTCAAGTTTGGTTGTCCAGAAGTTAGAAAACATTTAAAAAACAAAACCTATAGAAAAACGCGTGCTTTATTGCATTTTATAGCAGTAGGGAAAGCAAAGCGCAACGCGTCGCTTAAAAGTAGTTTACAGATTTTGGCCACATTTACGAAAAGAATTGGTTGCACTTTAGGATTTGGGATGTGCAGAAGTTATACAAAATTTTTATATAAAAAAACTTAAAAAGCAACTCGTGATTAATTCCATTTTTAAAATCTTGGCAGCACAAATCGCAAATCGCGGCATAGAAGTATTTTACAGATTTTGGTCACATGTTCGCACCGAATTGGTTTCAATTTAGGATTTTGGGTGTCCAGTAGTTAGAAAACATTTTTACAAAAAAAAACAAACGCTATAAAACAACGATCCGATTAATTGCATTTTGAAGCTATTGTCAACACAAAGCGTAACGCGACGCTTAAAAGTAGTTTAAAAAATTTGGCCACATTTGCCCCCCGAATTGGTTGCATTTTATGATTTTGCAAATTGGTTGAAATTTAGGAAACATAAAAAAACGATAAGACAACGCTTGATTAATTGCATTTTAAAGCTATTGGCTCCTGGCAACACAAAGCACAACGCGTCGCTTAAAAGTAGTTTACAAATCTTGGGCATATTTGCGCACTAAATTTGTTTGCAATTTAGGATTTTGGTTCCAGAAGTTAGAAAACATGTTAAAAAAACAAAACCTATTGAAAAACGCGCGATTAATTGCATTTTAAAGCTCCTGGCAACACAAAGCGCAACGCGTCGCCTAAAAGTATTTTACAGATTTTGGTCACATGTACGCAGCGAATTGGTATCAATTTAGGATTTTTTGTCTTCAGCAGTTAGAAAACATTTTTATAAAAAAACACAACGCGCCGATTAATTGCATTTTTAAGGTATTGTAAAAAAGCGCATCGCGACGATTAAAAGAAGTTTACAAATTTTGACCACATTTGCGCACCGAATTGGTTGCACTCTCCAGAAGTTAGAAAACATTTTTATATAAAAAAAGCTTATAAAAAACCCCCTGATTAATTCCATTTTTAAGCTCTTGGCAACACAAAGCGTGGCTTAAAGTACTTTATTTACAAGTAGTTTAAAAATCTTGGCCATATATGCGCACTAAATTTGTTTGCAATTTTTAAGTTTGGGTGTGCAGAAGTTAGAAAACGTTTTAAAAAACAAAACCTTTAGAAAAACGCGTGATTAATTGCATTTTAAAGCAGTAGGGAAAGCAAAGCGCAACGCGTCGCTTAAAAGTATTTTACAGATTTTGGCCACATTTGCGAACCGAATTGTTTGCAATTTAGGATTTTGGATGTGCAGAAGTTATACAAAATTTTTATATAAAAAAACTTATAAAACAACTCGTGATTAATTCCATTTTTAAAGTCTTGGCAGCACAAAGCCCAAATAGTCGCTTAGAAGTATTTTACCGATTTTGGTCACATATTCGCACCGAACTGGTTTCAATTTAGGATTTTGGGTGTCCAGTAGTTGGAAAACATTAAAAAATAAGTATAACACAACGCTCCGATTAATTGCATTTTGAAGCTTTTGTCGACACAAAGCGCAACGCGACGCTTAAAACTAGTTTACAAATTTTGGCCACATTTGCGCGATAAATTTGTTTGCAATTTAGGATTTTGGATGTCCAGAAGTTAGAAAACATTTTAAAAAACAAATCCCATGGAAAATCGCGTGATTAATTGCATTTCAAATCTGTTGGGAACGCAAAGCGCAACGCGTCGCTTTAAAGTATTTTAAAGATTTTGGCCACATTTGAGCACCGAATTGGTTGCATTTTAGGATATTTAGGATTTTGGGTATACATAAGTTAGGAAATATTAAAAAAACGATTAAACAACGCGTGCATAATTGCATTTTGAAGCTATTAGCAACGCAAAGCCCAACGCGTAGCTTAAAAGTAGTTTACAAATCTTGGCCATATTTGCGCACTAAATTTGTTTGCAATTTAGGATTTTGGGTGTCCAGAAGTTAGAAACATTTAGAAAACAAAACCTATGGCAGAGCGGGTGACTGTTTGCATTTTAAAGCTGTTTAGAATGCAAAGCGAAATGCGTCGCTTAAAACTATTTTACAGATTTTGGCCACATTTGCGCACCGAATTGGTTGCACTTTAGGATTTTGGAAATTGGTTGAAATTTACTAGGCGTTTACACCAGACAGTTTGTCTTCAAATACAACTCTGATTTACTAACACATACACATATTTGTCGTTTGTCTCCCAGCTGTCCATCATTTTTTCAAAGACAGTCGGGTTAACAAATTTTTGTGAAAAAGAAGTGAGATGATAATTTAAATGTTTTCAGCACATTTAAATTATCATCTCACTTCTTGTATAAAGATTATGTACAAAAACAAAATATGTTAACGGAAAACGAAAAGGAATCGACGATTTTTGTTCATAATTTTACAACTGTTTTTGCAGTTGTCTGGACGCCTATGTCACGCAGGCATGTTTTGGGTTTTTGACAATCAATACATGACCTCAACGTCGCATAAAAGTACTTTATTTAAAAGTAGTTTACAAATTTTGGCCATATTGCGCACTAAATTTGTTTGCAATTTAGGACTTTGCGTGTCCAGAATTGCATTGCGTGATTAATTGCATTGTAAAGCTCTTGGCAACACAAAGCGCAACACGTGACCAAAAAGTATTTTACTGATTTTGGTCACATTTACGCTGCGAATTGGTTTCAATTTAGGATTTTTTGTCTCCAGTAGCTAGAACACATTTTTATAAAAAAAAAAAACAACGCGCCGATTAATTACATTTTGAAGGTATTGTCAACATAAAGCGGAGCGCGACGATTAAAAGTATTCTACAAATTTTGGCCACACCGAATTGGTTGCACTTTAGAATTTTGGATGTCCAAAAGTTAGAAATCATTTTTACATAAAAAAAGCTTATTAAAAACCCCCCGATTAATTCCATTTTTAAGCTCTTGGCAACACAAAGCGTCGCTTAAAAGTACTTTATTTAAAAGTAGTTTACAAATTTTGGCCATATTTGCGCTCTAAATTTGTTTGCAATTTTCAAGTTTGGTTGTCCAGAAGTTAGAAAACATTTAAAAAACAAAACCTATAGAAAAACGCGTGTTTATTGCATTTTATAGCAGTAGGGAAAGCAAAGCGCAACGCGTCGCTTAAAAGTAGTTTACAGATTTTGGCCACATTTACGAAAAGAATTGGTTGCACTTTAGGATTTGGGATGTGCAGAAGTTATACAAAATTTTTATATAAAAAAACTTAAAAAGCAACTCGTGATTAATTCCATTTTTAAAATCTTGGCAGCACAAATCGCAAATCGCGGCATAGAAGTATTTTACAGATTTTGGTCACATGTTCGCACCGAATTGGTTTCAATTTAGGATTTTGGGTGTCCAGTAGTTAGAAAACATTTTTACAAAAAAAAAACAAACGCTATAAAACAACGATCCGATTAATTGCATTTTGAAGCTATTGTCAACACAAAGCGTAACGCGACGCTTAAAAGTAGTTTAAAAAATTTGGCCACATTTGCCCCCCGAATTGGTTGCATTTTATGATTTTGCAAATTGGTTGAAATTTAGGAAACATAAAAAAACGATAAGACAACGCTTGATTAATTGCATTTTAAAGCTATTGGCTCCTGGCAACACAAAGCACAACGCGTCGCTTAAAAGTAGTTTACAAATCTTGGGCATATTTGCGCACTAAATTTGTTTGCAATTTAGGATTTTGGTTCCAGAAGTTAGAAAACATGTTAAAAAAACAAAACCTATTGAAAAACGCGCGATTAATTGCATTTTAAAGCTCCTGGCAACACAAAGCAGCGAATTGGTATCAATTTAGGATTTTTTGTCTTCAGCAGTTAGAAAACATTTTTATAAAAAAACACAACGCGCCGATTAATTGCATTTTTAAGGTATTGTAAAAAAGCGCATCGCGACGATTAAAAGAAGTTTACAAATTTTGACCACATTTGCGCACCGAATTGGTTGCACTCTCCAGAAGTTAGAAAACATTTTTATATAAAAAAAGCTTATAAAAAACCCCCTGATTAATTCCATTTTTAAGCTCTTGGCAACACAAAGCGTGGCTTAAAGTACTTTATTTACAAGTAGTTTAAAAATCTTGGCCATATATGCGCACTAAATTTGTTTGCAATTTTTAAGTTTGGGTGTGCAGAAGTTAGAAAACGTTTTAAAAAACAAAACCTTTAGAAAAACGCGTGATTAATTGCATTTTAAAGCAGTAGGGAAAGCAAAGCGCAACGCGTCGCTTAAAAGTATTTTACAGATTTTGGCCACATTTGCGAACCGAATTGTTTGCAATTTAGGATTTTGGATGTGCAGAAGTTATACAAAATTTTTATATAAAAAAACTTATAAAACAACTCGTGATTAATTCCATTTTTAAAGTCTTGGCAGCACAAAGCCCAAATAGTCGCTTAGAAGTATTTTACCGATTTTGGTCACATATTCGCACCGAACTGGTTTCAATTTAGGATTTTGGGTGTCCAGTAGTTGGAAAACATTAAAAAATAAGTATAACACAACGCTCCGATTAATTGCATTTTGAAGCTTTTGTCGACACAAAGCGCAACGCGACGCTTAAAACTAGTTTACAAATTTTGGCCACATTTGCGCGATAAATTTGTTTGCAATTTAGGATTTTGGATGTCCAGAAGTTAGAAAACATTTTAAAAAACAAATCCCATGGAAAATCGCGTGATTAATTGCATTTCAAATCTGTTGGGAACGCAAAGCGCAACGCGTCGCTTTAAAGTATTTTAAAGATTTTGGCCACATTTGAGCACCGAATTGGTTGCATTTTAGGATATTTAGGATTTTGGGTATACATAAGTTAGGAAATATTAAAAAAACGATTAAACAACGCGTGCATAATTGCATTTTGAAGCTATTAGCAACGCAAAGCCCAACGCGTAGCTTAAAAGTAGTTTACAAATCTTGGCCATATTTGCGCACTAAATTTGTTTGCAATTTAGGATTTTGGGTGTCCAGAAGTTAGAAACATTTAGAAAACAAAACCTATGGCAGAGCGGGTGACTGTTTGCATTTTAAAGCTGTTTAGAATGCAAAGCGAAATGCGTCGCTTAAAACTATTTTACAGATTTTGGCCACATTTGCGCACCGAATTGGTTGCACTTTAGGATTTTGGAAATTGGTTGAAATTTACTAGGCGTTTACACCAGACAGTTTGTCTTCAAATACAACTCTGATTTACTAACACATACACATATTTGTCGTTTGTCTCCCAGCTGTCCATCATTTTTTCAAAGACAGTCGGGTTAACAAATTTTTGTGAAAAAGAAGTGAGATGATAATTTAAATGTTTTCAGCACATTTAAATTATCATCTCACTTCTTGTATAAAGATTATGTACAAAAACAAAATATGTTAACGGAAAACGAAAAGGAATCGACGATTTTTGTTCATAATTTTACAACTGTTTTTGCAGTTGTCTGGACGCCTATGTCACGCAGGCATGTTTTGGGTTTTTGACAATCAATACATGACCTCAACTGTCCTATCATTTGTAAACGCAGGGTTAGGATTTTGGGTGTACAAAAGTTATAAAACTTTTTAAAAAACAAAATCTATAGAAAAATGCGTGATTTATTGCATTTTAAAGCAGTACGGAAAGCAAAGCGCAACGCGTCGCTTAAAAGTATTTTACAGATTTTGGGCACATTTGCGAACCGAATTGGTTGCACTAGGATTTTGGATGTGCAGGAATTATAAAACATTTTTATATCAAAAATGTATAAAACAACGGGTGATTAATTCCATTTTTAAAGTCTTGGCAGCACAAAGCCCAAACCGATTTTGGTCATATTTACGCAGCGAATTGGTTTCAATTTAGGATTTTGGGTGTCCTGTAGTTTGAAAACATTTTTATAACAAAAAAACACTATGAAACAATGCTCCGATTAATTGCATTTTGAAGCTATTTTCGACACAAAGCGCAACGCGACGCTTAAAAGTAGTTTACAAATTTTGGCCACATCTTGCGTACTAAATTTGTTTGCAATTTAGGATTTTGATTGTCCAGAAGTTAGAAAACATTTAAAAAAACAACCGAAGTGGTTGCGCTTTCGTTGCACACTTTTTGTCCAGAGTTTAGAAAACATTTTTATATAAAAAAACGATAAAACAAGGAGTGATAAATTGCATTTTGAAGCTATTGCCAACAAACAAAAAGAGCAACGCGTCGATTAAAATAAGTTTTCAAATTTTGGCCGCATTTGCGCAATATATTTGCTTGCAATTTAGGATTTTATAAAAACATATATAAAACAACTAGCCGGTGAATTGCATTTTGAAGCTATTGTCAACACAGAGCGCAACGCGTCACATAAAAGTAGTTTTCAGATTTTTGCCACAGTTACGCAAAGAATTCGTTGCATTTCAGGATTTTTGATGTAAGGAAATTAGAAAACATTTTATATACAAAATTTATAAACGACCCGTGATTATTTGCATTTTTAAACTCTTGACAACAAAGCGCAACGCGTAGTTTAAAACAGTTTTAAAATTTTGCTTGCAATTTAGGATTTTAGTTGTACAGAAGTTAGAAAACATTTTTATAAAAAAAAAAAAACGATAAAACAACGCGTGGTAAATTGCTTTTTGAAGCTGTTGAGAATGCAAAGCGCAACCCGTCGCTTGAAGGCATTTTACAGATTTTGGCCATATTTGCCCCCCGAATTGGTTTCATTTTATGATTTTGGATGTCCAGAAGTTAGCAAACATTTGTATAAAAAACGTATAAAACAAGGCGTGATAAATTGCATTTTGAAGCTGTTGAGAATGCAAAGCGCAAAGCGTCGCTTAAAAGTATTTTACAGATTTTGGCCACATTTGCCCCCCGAATTGATTGCATTTTATGATTTTGGAAATTGGTTGAAATTTAGGAAACATTTAAAAAAAAGATAAAACAACGCGTGATTAATTGCATTTCGAAGCTATTGGCAACGCGTCGCTTAAAAGTAGTTTACAAATCTTAGGCATATATGCGCACTAAATTGGTTTGCAATTTAGGATTTTGGGTGTCCGAAAGTTAGAAAACATGTTAAAATGATTAATTGCATTTTAAAGCTCTTGGCAACACAAAGCGCAACGCGTCGCCTAAAAGTATTTTGCAGATTTTGGTCATATTTACGCAGCGAATTGGTTTCAATTTAGGATTTTTTGTCTCGAGTAGTTAGAAAACATTTTTATAAAAAAAAACATATAAAACAACGTGCCGATTAATTGCATCTCGAAGGTATTGTCAGAACAAAGCGCAACGCGAAGATTCACAGCCTGTTTCTGTATTTCGAAACGAAAATGCGTTCGAATGAAACACACCCAAACTTTAGTTTTCGAAATATTATTACTTTTGCTTCAAAACAAAATCAAATTTTAAAACACACACACAAGTTTGGTAGTATTTCATTCGCACACATTTTCGTTTCGACATAATGAAACAGGCTATAAAAGTAGTTTACAAATTTTGGCCACATTTGCGCACCGAATTGGTTGCACTTTAGAGTTTTGGATGTCCAGAAGTTAGAAAAAAATTTTTTATAAAAAATCTTATAAAAACCCCCTGATTAATTCCATTTTTAAGCTCTTGGCAACACAAAGCGTCGCTCAAAAGTACTTTATTTAAAAGTAGTTTACAAATTTTGGCCATATTTGCGCACTAAATTTGTTTGCAAGCTTTAAGTTTGGGTGTCCGGAAGTTAGAAAACATTTGAAAAAACAAAACCTATAGAAAAACGCGCGACTAATTGCATTTTAAAGCAGTAGGGAAAGCAAAGCGCAACGAGTCGCTTAAGAGTATTTTACAGATTTTTGACACATTTATGCAAAGAATTCATTGCATTTCAGTATTGTGGATGTAAGGAAGTTAGAAAACATTTTTATATACAAGATTTATAAACAACGCGTGATTAATTGCATTTTTAAGCTCTCAATACAAAGCGCAACGTGTCGCTTAAAATAATTTCAAAATTTTGGAGACACTTGCGCAGTAAATTAGTTTTCAATTTAGGATTTTTACCCAGAAGTTAGAAAATATTTTTATAAAAAATAACGATAAAACAACGGTGATAAATTGCATTTTGAAGGTGTTTAGAATGCAAAGCGCATCGCGTCGCTTAAAAGCATTTTACAGATTTTGACCACAATTGCCCCACGAATTGGTTGCATTTTATGATTTTGGAAATTGGTTGAAATTTAGGAAACATAAAAAAAGGCAACACAACGCGTGATTAATTGCATTTTGAAGCTATTGGCAACACAAAGCGTAACGTGTCGCTTAAAAGTAGCTTACAAATCTTGGGTTTAATTTTTTTGATCACTAAATTTGATTGCAATTTAGGATTTTGGGTGTCCAGAAGTTAAAAAAATGCTAAAAAACAAAACCTATAGAAAAACGCCTGATTAATTTCATTTTAAATGTGTTGGGAAAGCAAAGCACAACGCTTTGCTCACCGAATTGTTTTCAATTTAGGATTTTTTGTCTCCAGTAGTTAGAAAACATTTTTATGAAAGAAAGAAACATATAAAACAACGTGCCGATTAATTGCATTTTGAAGGTACTGTCAAAACAGATCACAACGCGACGATCAAAAGTAGTTTACAAATTTTGACCATATTTGCGCAGAAGTTAGAAAACATTTTAGAAAACAAAACCTATAGAAAAACGCGTGATAAATTGCATTTTAAAGCCCTAGGGAAAGAAAAGTCTTGGCAGCACAAAGCCCAAATAGTCGTTTAGCCGAATTGGTTTCAATTTAGGATTTTGTGTGTCCAGTAGTTAGAAAACAACGCTCCGATTAATTCCATTTTGAAGCTATTGTCAACACAAAGCGCAACGCGTCGCATAAAAGTAATTTTCAGGAAGGTTTTGGGCATAATTGCGCACTAAATTTGTTTGCAATTTAAGATTTTGGGTGTCCAGAAGTTAGAAAACATGTTAGAAAACAAAAACTATAGAAAAACGAGTGATTAATTGCATATTAAAGCTCTTGGCAACATAAAGCGCAACGCGTCGCCTGAAAGTATTTTACAGATTTTGGTCATATTTACGCAGCGAATTGGTTTCAATTTAGGATTTTTTGTCTCCAGTAGTTAGAAAGCATTTTTATAAAAAAAAAAAAAACATATAAAACAACGTGCCGATTAATTGCATTTTGAAGGTATTGTCAAAACAAAGCGCAACGCGGCGATTAAAAGTAGTTTACAAATTTTGGCCATATTTGCGCACTAAATTTGTTTGCAAGCTTTAAGTTTGGGTGTCGAGAAGGTAGAAAACATTTAAAAAAACAAAGCCTATAGAAAAACTGATTAATGAATTGCATTTTAAAGCAGTAGGGAAAGCAAAGCGCAACGCGTCGCTTAAAAGTATTTTACAGATTTTTGCCACATTTGCGCCCCGAATTGGTTGCACTTTAGGATTTTGGATGTCCAGAAGTTAGTCCATATTTACATTAGGCAATTTTCCTTGCGACAATTGTCAGTTTGTAGGTGAGGGAGGATGTTGAGAGGCAAAGGGTTACCATATGCTTCACCCCTCTCTCCACCAAACTGACAATTGCGACAAGGAAAGTTATCTAATGTTAATATGGACTTATATAAAAAACTTATAAAACAACGCGTGATTAATTCCATTTTTTAGGTCTTTGCAACACAAAGCGCAAAGCGTCGGTTAGAAGTATTTACAGATTTTGGTCACATGTAGGCACCGAATTGGTTGCATTTTAGGATTATGAATGTCCAGAGGTTAAAAAACATTTTTATATATATAGAAAAAAAATATAAAACAATGCGTGATTAATTGCATTTTAAAACTCTTGGCAAAAAAACAAACGCATTTTGAAGCTATTGGCAACACAAAGCGTCGCTTAAAAGTACTTTATTTGAAAGTAGTTTACAAATCTTGTCCATATTTGCGCACTAAAGGCCAGAACGGAATCAATCGTCGCTTGCTTTGCTTGATTCCCCATATGTCAAATTATAAAGGAATGTCAGTGCCTCTTTGCAAATCCGCCTGCGTCCACCTTTAGGAGGCTCTGGCAATTCTTTATAATTTGGCATTTGGGAAGCAAGCAAAGCAAGCGACGATTTATTCTGTTCTGGCCTTTAATTTGTTTGCAATTTTTAATTTTGGGTGTTCAGAAGTTAGAAAACTATTTAAAAAGCGAAATCTATAGATTTACGCGTGATTAATTGCATTTGAAAGCTGCATTGAACGCAAAGCGCAACGCGTTGCCTAAGCGTATTTTACAGATTTTGACCACATTTGCGCACCGAATTCGTTGCACTTTAGGATTCTGGATGTCCAGAAGGTATATAAAAAAACTTACAAAACAACGCCTGATTGCTTCCATTTGCTGGGCCTTTGCAACACAAAGCGCAACGCGTCGCTTAAAAGTATTTTACAGATTTTGGCCACATTTGCGCACAGAATTGGTTGCACTTTAGGATTTTGGAAATTGGTTGAAATTTAAGATTTTGGGTGTAAAGAAGTAAGGAAATATTAAAAAAAAACCAAAAAACAACGCGGGATTAATTGCATTTTTAAGCTCTTGGCAACAACAAGCGCATAGCGTCCCTTAAAAGTACTTTATCTAAAAGTAGTTTACAAATTTTGGCACTTAATATGTTTGCAATTATTAATTTTTGGTGTCCAGAAAATAGAAAACATTTTGAAAAACAAAACCTATAGAAAATCGTGTGATTAATTGCATTTTAAAGCTGTAGGGAAAGCAAAGCGCAACGCGTCGCTTAAAAGTATTTTACAGTTTTGCGCCACATTTGCGAACCGAATTGGTTGCACTTTAGGATTTTGGATGTGCAGATGTCATAAAACATTTCATTATAAAAAAAAATTATGAAAAAAGCGTGATTAGTTTCATTTTTAAAGTCTTGGCAATGCATAGCGTCGCTTAGAAGTATTTTACAGATTTTGGTCACATATTCGCACTGAATTGGTTTCATATCAGGCTTTTGGGTGTCCATTAGTAAGAAAACATTTTTATAAAAAAAAAAAACTATAAAACAACGCTCCGATTAATTGCATTTTGAAGCTATTGTCAACACAAATCGCAACGTGACGCTTAAAAGTATTTTACAAATTTTGGCCAAATTTGCCTCCCGAATTGGTTGCATTTTATGATTTTGGAAATTGGTTGAAATTTAGGAAACATTTAAAAAAACGATAAGACAACGCGTGATTTATTGCATTTCGAAGCTATTGGCAACCCGTCGCTTAAAAGTAGTTTACAAATCTTGGGCATATTTGCTCACTAAATTGGTTTGCAATTTAGGATTTTGGGTGTCCAGAAGTTAGAAAACATGTTAAAAACGCGTGATTGATTGCATTTTAAAGCTCTTGGCAACACAAAGCGCAACGCGTCGCTTAAAAGTATTTTACAGATTTTGGCCACATTTGCGAACCGAATTGTTTGCAATTTAGGATTTTGGATGTGCAGAAGTTATACAAAATTTTTATATAAAAAAACTTATAAAACAACTCGTGATTAATTCCATTTTTAAAGTCTTGGCAGCAAATAGCCCAAATAGTCGCTTAGAAGTATTTTACCGATTTTGGTCACATATTCGCACCGAACTGGTTTCAATTTAGGATTTTGGGTGTCCAGTAGTTGGAAAACATTAAAAAATAAGTATAACACAACGCTCCGATTAATTGCATTTCGAAGCTTTTGTCGACACAAAGCGCAACGCGACGCTTAAAACTAGTTTACAAATTTTGGCCACATTTGCGCGATAAATTTGTTTGCAATTTAGGATTTTGGATGTCCAGAAGTTAGAAAACATTTTATTTTACAGATTTTGTCCACATTTGCGCACCGAATTGGTTGCACTTTAGGATTTTGGAAATTGGTTGAAATTTACTAGGCGTTTACACCAGACAGTTTGTCTTCAAATACAACTCTGATTTACTAACACATACACATATTTGTCGTTTGTCTCCCAGCTGTCCATCATTTTTTCAAAGACAGTCGGGTTAACAAATTTTTGTGAAAAAGAAGTGAGATGATAATTTAAATGTTTTCAGCACATTTAAATTATCATCTCACTTCTTGTATAAAGATTATGTACAAAAACAAAATATGTTAACGGAAAACGAAAAGGAATCGACGATTTTTGTTCATAATTTTACAACTGTTTTTGCAGTTGTCTGGACGCCTATGTCACGCAGGCATGTTTTGGGTTTTTGACAATCAATACATGACCTCAACTGTCCTATTATTTGTAAACGCAGGGTTAGGATTTTGGGTGTACAAAAGTTATAAAACTTTTTAAAAAACAAAATCTATAGAAAAATGCGTGATTTATTGCATTTTAAAGCAGTACGGAAAGCAAAGCGCAACGCGTCGCTTAAAAGTATTTTACAGATTTTGGGCACATTTGCGAACCGAATTGGTTGCACTAGGATTTTGGATGTGCAGGAATTATAAAACATTTTTATATCAAAAATGTATAAAACAACGGGTGATTAATTCCATTTTTAAAGTCTTGGCAGCACAAAGCCCAAACCGATTTTGGTCATATTTACGCAGCGAATTGGTTTCAATTTAGGATTTTGGGTGTCCTGTAGTTTGAAAACATTTTTATAACAAAAAACACTATGAAACAATGCTCCGATTAATTGCATTTTGAAGCTATTTTCGACACAAAGCGCAACGCGACGCTTAAAAGTAGTTTACAAATTTTGGCCACATCTTGCGTACTAAATTTGTTTGCAATTTAGGATTTTGATTGTCCAGAAGTTAGAAAACATTTAAAAAAAACAACCGAAGTGGTTGCGCTTTCGTTGCACACTTTTTGTCCAGAATTTAGAAAACATTTTTATATAAAAAAACGATAAAACAAGGAGTGATAAATTGACTTTTGAAGCTATTGCCAACAAACAAAAAGAGCAACGCGTCGATTAAAATAAGTTTTCAAATTTTGGCCGCATTTGCGCAATATATTTGCTTGCAATTTAGGATTTTATAAAAACATCTATAAAACAACTAGCCGGTGAATTGCATTTTGAAGCTATTGTCAACACAGAGCGCAACGCGTCACATAAAAGTAGTTTTCAGATTTTTGCCACAGTTACGCAAAGAATTCGTTGCATTTCAGGATTTTTGATGTAAGGAAATTAGAAAACATTTTATATACAAAATTTATAAACGACCCGTGATTATTTGCATTTTTAAACTCTTGACAACAAAGCGCAACGCGTAGTTTAAAACAGTTTTAAAATTTTGCTTGCAATTTAGGATTTTAGGTGTACAGAAGTTAGAAAACATTTTTATAAAAAAAAAAAAAACGATAAAACAACGCGTGGTAAATTGCTTTTTGAAGCTGTTGAGAATGCAAAGCGCAACCCGTCGCTTGAAGGCATTTTACAGATTTTGGCCATATTTGCCCCCCGAATTGGTTTCATTTTATGATTTTGGATGTCCAGAAGTTAGCAAACATTTGTATAAAAAACGTATAAAACAAGGCGTGATAAATTGCATTTTGAAGCTGTTGAGAATGCAAAGCGCAAAGCGTCGCTTAAAAGTATTTTACAGATTTTGGCCACATTTGCCCCCCGAATTGATTGCATTTTATGGTTTTGGAAATTGGTTGAAATTTAGGAAACATTTAAAAAAAGATAAAACAACGCGTGATTAATTGCATTTCGAAGCTATTGGCAACGCGTCGCTTAAAAGTAGTTTACAAATCTTAGGCATATATGCGCACTAAATTGGTTTGCAATTTAGGATTTTGGGTGTCCGAAAGTTAGAAAACATGTTAAAATGATTAATTGCATTTTAAAGCTCTTGGCAACACAAAGCGCAACGCGTCGCCTAAAAGTATTTTGCAGATTTTGGTCATATTTACGCAGCGAATTGGTTTCAATTTAGGATTTTTTGTCTCGAGTAGTTAGAAAACATTTTTATAAAAAAAACATATAAAACAACGTGCCGATTAATTGCATCTCGAAGGTATTGTCAGAACAAAGCGCAACGCGAAGATTCACAGCCTGTTTCTGTATTTCGAAACGAAAATGCGTTCGAATGAAACACACCCAAACTTTAGTTTTCGAAATATTATTACTTTTGCTTCAAAACAAAATCAAATTTTAAAACACACACACAAGTTTGGTAGTATTTCATTCGCACACATTTTCGTTTCGACATAATGAAACAGGCTATAAAAGTAGTTTACAAATTTTGGCCACATTTGCGCACCGAATTGGTTGCACTTTAGAGTTTTGGATGTCCAGAAGTTAGAAAAAAATTTTTTATAAAAAATCTTATAAAAACCCCCTGATTAATTCCATTTTTAAGCTCTTGGCAACACAAAGCGTCGCTCAAAAGTACTTTATTTAAAAGTAGTTTACAAATTTTGGCCATATTTGCTCACTAAATTTGTTTGCAAGCTTTAAGTTTGGGTGTCCGGAAGTTAGAAAACATTTGAAAAAACAAAACCTATAGAAAAACGCGCGACTAATTGCATTTTAAAGCAGTAGGGAAAGCAAAGCGCAACGAGTCGCTTAAGAGTATTTTACAGATTTTTGACACATTTATGCAAAGAATTCATTGCATTTCAGTATTGTGGATGTAAGGAAGTTAGAAAACATTTTTATATACAAGATTTATAAACAACGCGTGATTAATTGCATTTTTAAGCTCTCAATACAAAGCGCAACGTGTCGCTTAAAATAATTTCAAAATTTTGGAGACACTTGCGCAGTAAATTAGTTTTCAATTTAGGATTTTTACCCAGAAGTTAGAAAATATTTTTATAAAAAATAACGACAAAACAACGGTGATAAATTGCATTTTGAAGGTGTTTAGAATGCAAAGCGCATCGCGTCGCTTAAAAGCATTTTACAGATTTTGACCACATTTGCCCCACGAATTGGTTGCATTTTATGATTTTGGAAATTGGTTGAAATTTAGGAAACATAAAAAAAGGCAACACAACGCGTGATTAATTGCATTTTGAAGCTATTGGCAACACAGATTTTGCCCACATTTGCGCACCGAATTGGTTGCACTTTAGGATTTTGGAAATTGGTTGAAATTTACTAGGCGTTTACACCAGACAGTTTGTCTTCAAATACAACTCTGATTTACTAACACATACACATATTTGTCGTTTGTCTCCCAGCTGTCCATCATTTTTTCAAAGACAGTCGGGTTAACAAATTTTTGTGAAAAAGAAGTGAGATGATAATTTAAATGTTTTCAGCACATTTAAATTATCATCTCACTTCTTGTATAAAGATTATGTACAAAAACAAAATATGTTAACGGAAAACGAAAAGGAATCGACGATTTTTGTTCATAATTTTACAACTGTTTTTGCAGTTGTCTGGACGCCTATGTCACGCAGGCATGTTTTGGGTTTTTGACAATCAATACATGACCTCAACTGTCCTATCATTTGTAAACGCAGGGTTAGGATTTTGGGTGTACAAAAGTTATAAAACTTTTTAAAAAACAAAATCTATAGAAAAATGCGTGATTTATTGCATTTTAAAGCAGTACGGAAAGCAAAGCGCAACGCGTCGCTTAAGAGTATTTTACAGATTTTGGGCACATTTGCGAACCGAATTGGTTGCACTAGGATTTTGGATGTGCAGGAATTATAAAACATTTTTATATCAAAAATGTATAAAACAACGGGTGATTAATTCCATTTTTAAAGTCTTGGCAGCACAAAGCCCAAACCGATTTTGGTCATATTTACGCAGCGAATTGGTTTCAATTTAGGATTTTGGGTGTCCTGTAGTTTGAAAACATTTTTATAACAAAAAACACTATGAAACAATGCTCCGATTAATTGCATTTTGAAGCTATTTTCGACACAAAGCGCAACGCGACGCTTAAAAGTAGTTTACAAATTTTGGCCACATCTTGCGTACTAAATTTGTTTGCAATTTAGGATTTTGATTGTCCAGAAGTTAGAAAACATTTAAAAAAAACAACCGAAGTGGTTGCGCTTTCGTTGCACACTTTTTGTCCAGAATTTAGAAAACATTTTTATATAAAAAAACGATAAAACAAGGAGTGATAAATTGCATTTTGAAGCTATTGCCAACAAACAAAAAGAGCAACGCGTCGATTAAAATAAGTTTTCAAATTTTGGCCGCATTTGCGCAATATATTTGCTTGCAATTTAGGATTTTATAAAAACATCTATAAAACAACTAGCCGGTGAATTGCATTTTGAAGCTATTGTCAACACAGAGCGCAACGCGTCACATAAAAGTAGTTTTCAGATTTTTGCCACAGTTACGCAAAGAATTCGTTGCATTTCAGGATTTTTGATGTAAGGAAATTAGAAAACATTTTATATACAAAATTTATAAACGACCCGTGATTATTTGCATTTTTAAACTCTTGACAACAAAGCGCAACGCGTAGTTTAAAACAGTTTTAAAATTTTGCTTGCAATTTAGGATTTTAGGTGTACAGAAGTTAGAAAACATTTTTATAAAAAAAAAAAACGATAAAACAACGCGTGGTAAATTGCTTTTTGAAGCTGTTGAGAATGCAAAGCGCAACCCGTCGCTTGAAGGCGTTTTACAGATTTTGGCCATATTTGCCCCCCGAATTGGTTTCATTTTATGATTTTGGATGTCCAGAAGTTAGCAAACATTTGTATAAAAAACGTATAAAACAAGGCGTGATAAATTGCATTTTGAAGCTGTTGAGAATGCAAAGCGCAAAGCGTCGCTTAAAAGTATTTTACAGATTTTGGCCACATTTGCCCCCCGAATTGATTGCATTTTATGGTTTTGGAAATTGGTTGAAATTTAGGAAACATTTAAAAAAAGATAAAACAACGCGTGATTAATTGCATTTCGAAGCTATTGGCAACGCGTCGCTTAAAAGTAGTTTACAAATCTTAGGCATATATGCGCACTAAATTGGTTTGCAATTTAGGATTTTGGGTGTCCGAAAGTTAGAAAACATGTTAAAATGATTAATTGCATTTTAAAGCTCTTGGCAACACAAAGCGCAACGCGTCGCCTAAAAGTATTTTGCAGATTTTGGTCATATTTACGCAGCGAATTGGTTTCAATTTAGGATTTTTTGTCTCGAGTAGTTAGAAAACATTTTTATAAAAAAAAACATATAAAACAACGTGCCGATTAATTGCATCTCGAAGGTATTGTCAGAACAAAGCGCAACGCGAAGATTCACAGCCTGTTTCTGTATTTCGAAACGAAAATGCGTTCGAATGAAACACACCCAAACTTTAGTTTTCGAAATATTATTACTTTTGCTTCAAAACAAAATCAAATTTTAAAACACACACACAAGTTTGGTAGTATTTCATTCGCACACATTTTCGTTTCGACATAATGAAACAGGCTATAAAAGTAGTTTACAAATTTTGGCCACATTTGCGCACCGAATTGGTTGCACTTTAGAGTTTTGGATGTCCAGAAGTTAGAAAAAAATTTTTTATAAAAAATCTTATAAAAACCCCCTGATTAATTCCATTTTTAAGCTCTTGGCAACACAAAGCGTCGCTCAAAAGTACTTTATTTAAAAGTAGTTTACAAATTTTGGCCATATTTGCGCACTAAATTTGTTTGCAAGCTTTAAGTTTGGGTGTCCGGAAGTTAGAAAACATTTGAAAAAACAAAACCTATAGAAAAACGCGCGACTAATTGCATTTTAAATCAGTAGGGAAAGCAAAGCGCAACGAGTCGCTTAAGAGTATTTTACAGATTTTTGACACATTTATGCAAAGAATTCATTGCATTTCAGTATTGTGGATGTAAGGAAGTTAGAAAACATTTTTATATACAAGATTTATAAACAACGCGTGATTAATTGCATTTTTAAGCTCTCAATACAAAGCGCAACGTGTCGCTTAAAATAATTTCAAAATTTTGGAGACACTTGCGCAGTAAATTAGTTTTCCATTTAGGATTTTTACCCAGAAGTTAGAAAATATTTTTATAAAAAATAACGATAAAACAACGGTGATAAATTGCATTTTGAAGGTGTTTAGAATGCAAAGCGCATCGCGTCGCTTAAAAGCATTTTACAGATTTTGACCACATTTGCCCCACGAATTGGTTGCATTTTATGATTTTGGAAATTGGTTGAAATTTAGGAAACATAAAAAAAGGCAACACAACGCGTGATTAATTGCATTTTGAAGCTATTGGCAACACAGATTTTGCCCACATTTGCGCACCGAATTGGTTGCACTTTAGGATTTTGGAAATTGGTTGAAATTTACTAGGCGTTTACACCAGACAGTTTGTCTTCAAATACAACTCTGATTTACTAACACATACACATATTTGTCGTTTGTCTCCCAGCTGTCCATCATTTTTTCAAAGACAGTCGGGTTAACAAATTTTTGTGAAAAAGAAGTGAGATGATAATTTAAATGTTTTCAGCACATTTAAATTATCATCTCACTTCTTGTATAAAGATTATGTACAAAAACAAAATATGTTAACGGAAAACGAAAAGGAATCGACGATTTTTGTTCATAATTTTACAACTGTTTTTGCAGTTGTCTGGACGCCTATGTCACGCAGGCATGTTTTGGGTTTTTGACAATCAATACATGACCTCAACTGTCCTATCATTTGTAAACGCAGGGTTAGGATTTTGGGTGTACAAAAGTTATAAAACTTTTTAAAAAACAAAATCTATAGAAAAATGCGTGATTTATTGCATTTTAAAGCAGTACGGAAAGCAAAGCGCAACGCGTCGCTTAAGAGTATTTTACAGATTTTGGGCACATTTGCGAACCGAATTGGTTGCACTAGGATTTTGGATGTGCAGGAATTATAAAACATTTTTATATCAAAAATGTATAAAACAACGGGTGATTAATTCCATTTTTAAAGTCTTGGCAGCACAAAGCCCAAACCGATTTTGGTCATATTTACGCAGCGAATTGGTTTCAATTTAGGATTTTGGGTGTCCTGTAGTTTGAAAACATTTTTATAACAAAAAACACTATGAAACAATGCTCCGATTAATTGCATTTTGAAGCTATTTTCGACACAAAGCGCAACGCGACGCTTAAAAGTAGTTTACAAATTTTGGCCACATCTTGCGTACTAAATTTGTTTGCAATTTAGGATTTTGATTGTCCAGAAGTTAGAAAACATTTAAAAAAAACAACCGAAGTGGTTGCGCTTTCGTTGCACACTTTTTGTCCAGAATTTAGAAAACATTTTTATATAAAAAAACGATAAAACAAGGAGTGATAAATTGACTTTTGAAGCTATTGCCAACAAACAAAAAGAGCAACGCGTCGATTAAAATAAGTTTTCAAATTTTGGCCGCATTTGCGCAATATATTTGCTTGCAATTTAGGATTTTATAAAAACATCTATAAAACAACTAGCCGGTGAATTGCATTTTGAAGCTATTGTCAACACAGAGCGCAACGCGTCACATAAAAGTAGTTTTCAGATTTTTGCCACAGTTACGCAAAGAATTCGTTGCATTTCAGGATTTTTGATGTAAGG
Source organism: Musca autumnalis (assembly GCF_047663935.1). Taxonomy (NCBI): domain Eukaryota; kingdom Metazoa; phylum Arthropoda; class Insecta; order Diptera; family Muscidae; genus Musca; species Musca autumnalis. The sequence continues at coordinate 102,080 of NW_027412422.1, forward strand.
AAATTAGAAAACATTTTATATACAAAATTTATAAACGACCCGTGATTATTTGCATTTTTAAACTCTTGACAACAAAGCGCAACGCGTAGTTTAAAACAGTTTTAAAATTTTGCTTGCAATTTAGGATTTTAGGTGTACAGAAGTTAGAAAACATTTTTATAAAAAAAAAAAAAACGATAAAACAACGCGTGGTAAATTGCTTTTTGAAGCTGTTGAGAATGCAAAGCGCAACCCGTCGCTTGAAGGCATTTTACAGATTTTGGCCATATTTGCCCCCCGAATTGGTTTCATTTTATGATTTTGGATGTCCAGAAGTTAGCAAACATTTGTATAAAAAACGTATAAAACAAGGCGTGATAAATTGCATTTTGAAGCTGTTGAGAATGCAAAGCGCAAAGCGTCGCTTAAAAGTATTTTACAGATTTTGGCCACATTTGCCCCCCGAATTGATTGCATTTTATGGTTTTGGAAATTGGTTGAAATTTAGGAAACATTTAAAAAAAGATAAAACAACGCGTGATTAATTGCATTTCGAAGCTATTGGCAACGCGTCGCTTAAAAGTAGTTTACAAATCTTAGGCATATATGCGCACTAAATTGGTTTGCAATTTAGGATTTTGGGTGTCCGAAAGTTAGAAAACATGTTAAAATGATTAATTGCATTTTAAAGTTCTTGGCAACACAAAGCGCAACGCGTCGCCTAAAAGTATTTTGCAGATTTTGGTCATATTTACGCAGCGAATTGGTTTCAATTTAGGATTTTTTGTCTCGAGTAGTTAGAAAACATTTTTATAAAAAAAACATATAAAACAACGTGCCGATTAATTGCATCTCGAAGGTATTGTCAGAACAAATCGCAACGCGAAGATTCACAGCCTGTTTCTGTATTTCGAAACGAAAATGCGTTCGAATGAAACACACCCAAACTTTAGTTTTCGAAATATTATTACTTTTGCTTCAAAACAAAATCAAATTTTAAAACACACACACAAGTTTGGTAGTATTTCATTCGCACACATTTTCGTTTCGACATAATGAAACAGGCTATAAAAGTAGTTTACAAATTTTGGCCACATTTGCGCACCGAATTGGTTGCACTTTAGAGTTTTGGATGTCCAGAAGTTAGAAAAAAATTTTTTATAAAAAATCTTATAAAAACCCCCTGATTAATTCCATTTTTAAGCTCTTGGCAACACAAAGCGTCGCTCAAAAGTACTTTATTTAAAAGTAGTTTACAAATTTTGGCCATATTTGCGCACTAAATTTGTTTGCAAGCTTTAAGTTTGGGTGTCCGGAAGTTAGAAAACATTTGAAAAAACAAAACCTATAGAAAAACGCGCGACTAATTGCATTTTAAAGCAGTAGGGAAAGCAAAGCGCAACGAGTCGCTTAAGAGTATTTTACAGATTTTTGACACATTTATGCAAAGAATTCATTGCATTTCAGTATTGTGGATGTAAGGAAGTTAGAAAACATTTTTATATACAAGATTTATAAACAACGCGTGATTAATTGCATTTTTAAGCTCTCAATACAAAGCGCAACGTGTCGCTTAAAATAATTTCAAAATTTTGGAGACACTTGCGCAGTAAATTTGTTTTCAATTTAGGATTTTTACCCAGAAGTTAGAAAATATTTTTATAAAAAATAACGATAAAACAACGGTGATAAATTGCATTTTGAAGGTGTTTAGAATGCAAAGCGCATCGCGTCGCTTAAAAGCATTTTACAGATTTTGACCACATTTGCCCCACGAATTGGTTGCATTTTATGATTTTGGAAATTGGTTGAAATTTAGGAAACATAAAAAAAGGCAACACAACGCGTGATTAATTGCATTTTGAAGCTATTGGCAACACAGATTTTGCCCACATTTGCGCACCGAATTGGTTGCACTTTAGGATTTTGGAAATTGGTTGAAATTTACTAGGCGTTTACACCAGACAGTTTGTCTTCAAATACAACTCTGATTTACTAACACATACACATATTTGTCGTTTGTCTCCCAGCTGTCCATCATTTTTTCAAAGACAGTCGGGTTAACAAATTTTTGTGAAAAAGAAGTGAGATGATAATTTAAATATTTTCAGCACATTTAAATTATCATCTCACTTCTTGTATAAAGATTATGTACAAAAACAAAATATGTTAACGGAAAACGAAAAGGAATCGACGATTTTTGTTCATAATTTTACAACTGTTTTTGCAGTTGTCTGGACGCCTATGTCACGCAGGCATGTTTTGGGTTTTTGACAATCAATACATGACCTCAACTGTCCTATCATTTGTAAACGCAGGGTTAGGATTTTGGGTGTACAAAAGTTATAAAACTTTTTAAAAAACAAAATCTATAGAAAAATGCGTGATTTATTGCATTTTAAAGCAGTACGGAAAGCAAAGCGCAACGCGTCGCTTAAAAGTATTTTACAGATTTTGGGCACATTTGCGAACCGAATTGGTTGCACTAGGATTTTGGATGTGCAGGAATTATAAAACATTTTTATATCAAAAATGTATAAAACAACGGGTGATTAATTCCATTTTTAAAGTCTTGGCAGCTCAAAGCCCAAACCGATTTTGGTCATATTTACGCAGCGAATTGGTTTCAATTTAGGATTTTGGGTGTCCTGTAGTTTGAAAACATTTTTATAACAAAAAACACTATGAAACAATGCTCCGATTAATTGCATTTTGAAGCTATTTTCGACACAAAGCGCAACGCGACGCTTAAAAGTAGTTTACAAATTTTGGCCACATCTTGCGTACTAAATTTGTTTGCAATTTAGGATTTTGATTGTCCAGAAGTTAGAAAACATTTACAAAAAACAACCGAAGTGGTTGCGCTTTCGTTGCACACTTTTTGTCCAGAATTTAGAAAACATTTTTATATAAAAAAACGATAAAACAAGGAGTGATAAATTGCATTTTGAAGCTATTGCCAACAAACAAAAAGAGCAACGCGTCGATTAAAATAAGTTTTCAAATTTTGGCCGCATTTGCGCAATATATTTGCTTGCAATTTAGGATTTTATAAAAACATCTATAAAACAACTAGCCGGTGAATTGCATTTTGAAGCTATTGTCAACACAGAGCGCAACGCGTCACATAAAAGTAGTTTTCAGATTTTTGCCACAGTTACGCAAAGAATTCGTTGCATTTCAGGATTTTTGATGTAAGGAAATTAGAAAACATTTTATATACAAAATTTATAAACGACCCGTGATTATTTGCATTTTTAAACTCTTGACAACAAAGCGCAACGCGTAGTTTAAAACAGTTTTAAAATTTTGCTTGCAATTTAGGATTTTAGGTGTACAGAAGTTAGAAAACATTTTTATAAAAAAAAAAAAACGATAAAACAACGCGTGGTAAATTGCTTTTTGAAGCTGTTGAGAATGCAAAGCGCAACCCGTCGCTTGAAGGCATTTTACAGATTTTGGCCATATTTGCCCCCCGAATTGGTTTCATTTTATGATTTTAGATGTCCAGAAGTTAGCAAACATTTGTATAAAAAACGTATAAAACAAGGCGTGATAAATTGCATTTTGAAGCTGTTGAGAATGCAAAGCGCAAAGCGTCGCTTAAAAGTATTTTACAGATTTTGGCCACATTTGCCCCCCGAATTGATTGCATTTTATGGTTTTGGAAATTGGTTGAAATTTAGGAAACATTTAAAAAAAGATAAAACAACGCGTGATTAATTGCATTTCGAAGCTATTGGCAACGCGTCGCTTAAAAGTAGTTTACAAATCTTAGGCATATATGCGCACTAAATTGGTTTGCAATTTAGGATTTTGGGTGTCCGAAAGTTAGAAAACATGTTAAAATGATTAATTGCATTTTAAAGCTCTTGGCAACACAAAGCGCAACGCGTCGCCTAAAAGTATTTTGCAGATTTTGGTCATATTTACGCAGCGAATTGGTTTCAATTTAGGATTTTTTGTCTCGAGTAGTTAGAAAACATTTTTATAAAAAAAAACATATAAAACAACGTGCCGATTAATTGCATCTCGAAGGTATTGTCAGAACAAAGCGCAACGCGAAGATTCACAGCCTGTTTCTGTATTTCGAAACGAAAATGCGTTCGAATGAAACACACCCAAACTTTAGTTTTCGAAATATTATTACTTTTGCTTCAAAACAAAATCAAATTTTAAAACACACACACAAGTTTGGTAGTATTTCATTCGCACACATTTTCGTTTCGACATAATGAAACAGGCTATAAAAGTAGTTTACAAATTTTGGCCACATTTGCGCACCGAATTGGTTGCACTTTAGAGTTTTGGATGTCCAGAAGTTAGAAAAAAATTTTTTATAAAAAATCTTATAAAAACCCCCTGATTAATTCCATTTTTAAGCTCTTGGCAACACAAAGCGTCGCTCAAAAGTACTTTATTTAAAAGTAGTTTACAAATTTTGGCCATATTTGCGCACTAAATTTGTTTGCAAGCTTTAAGTTTGGGTGTCCGGAAGTTAGAAAACATTTGAAAAAACAAAACCTATAGAAAAACGCGCGACTAATTGCATTTTAAAGCAGTAGGGAAAGCAAAGCGCAACGAGTCGCTTAAGAGTATTTTACAGATTTTTGACACATTTATGCAAAGAATTCATTGCATTTCAGTATTGTGGATGTAAGGAAGTTAGAAAACATTTTTATATACAAGATTTATAAACAACGCGTGATTAATTGCACTTTTAAGCTCTCAATACAAAGCGCAACGTGTCGCTTAAAATAATTTCAAAATTTTGGAGACACTTGCGCAGTAAATTAGTTTTCAATTTAGGATTTTTACCCAGAAGTTAGAAAATATTTTTATAAAAAATAACGATAAAACAACGGTGATAAATTGCATTTTGAAGGTGTTTAGAATGCAAAGCGCATCGCGTCGCTTAAAAGCATTTTACAGATTTTGACCACATTTGCCCCACGAATTGGTTGCATTTTATGATTTTGGAAATTGGTTGAAATTTAGGAAACATAAAAAAAGGCAACACAACGCGTGATTAATTGCATTTTGAAGCTATTGGCAACACAAAGCGTAACGTGTCGCTTAAAAGTAGCTTACAAATCTTGGGTTTAATTTTTTGATCACTAAATTTGTTTGCAATTTAGGATTTTGGGTGTCCAGAAGTTAAAAAAATGCTAAAAAACAAAACCTATAGAAAAACGCCTGATTAATTTCATTTTAAATGTGTTGGGAAAGCAAAGCACAACGCTTTGCGCACCGAATTGTTTTCAATTTAGGATTTTTTGTCTCCAGTAGTTAGAAAACATTTTTATGAAAGAAAGAAACATATAAAACAACGTGCCGATTAATTGCATTTTGAAGGTACTGTCAAAACAGATCACAACGCGACGATCAAAAGTAGTTTACAAATTTTGACCATATTTGCGCAGAAAATAGAAAACATTTTAGAAAACAAAACCTATAGAAAAACGCGTGATAAATTGCATTTTAAAGCCCTAGGGAAAGAAAAGTCTTGGCAGCACAAAGCCCAAATAGTCGTTTAGCCGAATTGGTTTCAATTTAGGATTTTGTGTGTCCAGTAGTTAGAAAACAACGCTCCGATTAATTCCATTTTGAAGCTATTGTCAACACAAAGCGCAACGCGTCGCATAAAAGTAATTTTCAGGAAGGTTTTGGGCATAATTGCGCACTAAATTTGTTTGCAATTTAAGATTTTGGGTGTCCAGAAGTTAGAAAACATGTTAGAAAACAAAAACTATAGAAAAACGAGTGATTAATTGCATATTAAAGCTCTTGGCAACATAAAGCGCAACGCGTCGCCTGAAAGTATTTTACAGATTTTGGTCATATTTACGCAGCGAATTGGTTTCAATTTAGGATTTTTTGTCTCCAGTAGTTAGAAAGCATTTTTATAAAAAAAAAAAAACATATAAAACAACGTGCCGATTAATTGCATTTTGAAGGTATTGTCAAAACAAAGCGCAACGCGGCGATTAAAAGTAGTTTACAAATTTTGGCCATATTTGCGCACTAAATTTGTTTGCAAGCTTTAAGTTTGGGTGTCGAGAAGGTAGAAAACATTTAAAAAAACAAAGCCTATAGAAAAACTGATTAATGAATTGCATTTTAAAGCAGTAGGGAAAGCAAAGCGCAACGCGTCGCTTAAAAGTATTTTACAGATTTTTGCCACATTTGCGCCCCGAATTGGTTGCACTTTAGGATTTTGGATGTCCAGAAGTGAGTCCATATTTACATTAGGCAATTTTCCTTGCGACAATTGTCAGTTTGTAGGTGAGGGAGGATGTTGAGAGGCAAAGGGTTACCATATGCTTCACCCCTCTCTCCACCAAACTGACAATTGCGACAAGGAAAGTTATCTAATGTTAATATGGACTTATATAAAAAACTTATAAAACAACGCGTGATTAATTCCATTTTTTAGGTCTTTGCAACACAAAGCGCAAAGCGTCGGTTAGAAGTATTTACAGATTTTGGTCACATGTAGGCACCGAATTGGTTGCATTTTAGGATTATGAATGTCCAGAGGTTAAAAAACATTTTTATATATATAGAAAAAAAATATAAAACAATGCGTGATTAATTGCATTTTAAAACTCTTGGCAAAAAAACAAACGCATTTTGAAGCTATTGGCAACACAAAGCGTCGCTTAAAAGTACTTTATTTGAAAGTAGTTTACAAATCTTGTCCATATTTGCGCACTAAAGGCCAGAACGGAATCAATCGTCGCTTGCTTTGCTTGCTTCCCCATATGTCAAATTATAAAGGAATGTCAGTGCCTCTTTGCAAATCCGCCTGCGTCCACCTTTAGGAGGCTCTGGCAATTCTTTATAATTTGGCATTTGGGAAGCAAGCGACGATTTATTCTGTTCTGGCCTTTAATTTGTTTGCAATTTTTAATTTTGGGTGTTCAGAAGTTAGAAAACTATTTAAAAAGCGAAATCTATAGATTTACGCGTGATTAATTGCATTTGAAAGCTGCATTGAACGCAAAGCGCAACGCGTTGCCTAAGCGTATTTTACAGATTTTGACCACATTTGCGCACCGAATTCGTTGCACTTTAGGATTCTGGATGTCCAGAAGGTATATAAAAACTTACAAAACAACGCCTGATTGCTTCCATTTGCTGGGCCTTTGCAACACAAAGCGCAACGCGTCGCTTAAAAGTATTTTACAGATTTTGGCCACATTTGCGCAGAGAATTGGTTGCACTTTAGGATTTTGAAAATTGGTTGAAATTTAAGATTTTGGGTGTAAAGAAGTAAGGAAATATTAAAAAAAAAACCAAAAAACAACGCGGGATTAATTGCATTTTTAAGCTCTTGGCAACAACAAGCGCATAGCGTCCCTTAAAAGTACTTTATCTAAAAGTAGTTTACAAATTTTGGCACTTAATATGTTTGCAATTATTAATTTTTGGTGTCCAGAAAATAGAAAACATTTTGAAAAACAAAACCTATAGAAAATCGTGTGATTAATTGCATTTTAAAGCTGTAGGGAAAGCAAAGCGCAACGCGTCGCTTAAAAGTATTTTACAGTTTTGCGCCACATTTGCGAACCGAATTGGTTACACTTTAGGATTTTGGATGTGCAGATGTCATAAAACATTTCATTATAAAAAAAATTATGAAAAAAGCGTGATTAGTTTCATTTTTAAAGTCTTGGCAATGCATAGCGTCGCTTAGAAGTATTTTACAGATTTTGGTCACATATTCGCACTGAATTGGTTTCATATCAGGCTTTTGGGTGTCCATTAGTAAGAAAACATTTTTATAAAAAAAAAAAAACTATAAAACAACGCTCCGATTAATTGCATTTTGAAGCTATTGTCAACACAAATCGCAACGTGACGCTTAAAAGTATTTTACAAATTTTGGCCAAATTTGCCTCCCGAATTGGTTGCATTTTATGATTTTGGAAATTGGTTGAAATTTAGGAAACATTTAAAAAAACGATAAGACAACGCGTGATTTATTGCATTTCGAAGCTATTGGCAACCCGTCGCTTAAAAGTAGTTTACAAATCTTGGGCATATTTGCGCACTAAATTGGTTTGCAATTTAGGATTTTGGGTGTCCAGAAGTTAGAAAACATGTTAAAAACGCGTGATTGATTGCATTTTAAAGCTCTTAGCAACACAAAGCGCAGCGAATTGGTTTCAATTTAGGATTTTTTGTCTCCAGTAGTTAGAAAACATTTTTATAAAAAAAAAACATATAAAACAACGCGCCGATTAATTGCATCTTGAAGGTATTGTCAAAACAAAGCGCAACGCGAAGATTAACAGCCTGTTTCTGTATTTCGAAACGAAAATGCGTTAGAATGAAACACACCCAAACTTTAGGTTTCGAAATATTATTACTTTTGCTTCAAAACAAAATCAAATTTTAAAACACACACACAAGTTTGGTAGTATTTCATTCGCACACATTTTCGTTTCGACATAAAGAAACAGGCTGTAAAAGTAGTTTGCAAATTTTGGCCACATTTGCGCACCGAATTGGTTGCACTTTAGAGTTTTGGATGTCCAGAAGTTAGAAAACAATTTTTTATAAAAAATCTTATAAAAACCCCCTGATTAATTCCATTTTTAAGCTCTTGGCAACACAAAGCGTCGCTCAAAAGTACTTTATTTAAAAGTAGTTTACAAATTTTGGCCATATTTGCGCACTAAATTTGTTTGCAAGCTTTAAGTTTGGGTGTCCGGAAGTTAGAAAACATTTAAAAATTGCATTTTAAAGCAGTAGGGAAAGCAAAGCGCAACGAGTCGCTTAAGAGTATTTTACAGATTTTTGACACATTTATGCAAAGAATTCATTGCATTTCAGTATTGTGGATGTAAGGAAGTTAGAAAACATTTTTATATACAAGATTTATAAACAACGCGTGATTAATTGCATTTTTAAGCTCTCAATACAAAGCGCAACGCGTCGCTTAAAATAATTTCAAAATTTTGGAGACACGTGCGCAGTAAATTTGTTTTCAATTTAGGATTTTTACCCAGAAGTTGGAAAATATTTTTATAAAAAAATAACGATAAAACAACGGTGATTAATTCCATTTTGAAGCTATTGGCAACACAAAGCGTAACGTGTCGCTTAAAAGTAGCTTACAAATCTTGGGTATATTTGCGCACTAAATTTGTTTGCAATTTAGGATTTTGGGTGTCCAGAAGTTAAAAAAATGCTAAAAAACAAAACCTATAGAAAAACGGCTGATTAATTGCATTTTAAATCTGTTGGGAATGCAAAGCACAACGCGTCGCTTTAAAGTGTTTTACAGGTTTTGGCCACTTTGGCGCACCGAATTGTTTTCAATTTAGGATATTTTGTCTCCAGTAGTTAGAAAACATTTTTATTAAAGAAAAAAAAAAACATATAAAACAACGCGCCGATTAATTGCATTTTGAAGCTACTGTCAAAACAGATCACAACGCGACGATCAAAAGTAGTTTACAAATTTTGACCATATTTGCGCAGAAGTTAAAAAACATTTTAGAAAACAAAACCTATAGAAAAGCGCGTGATAAATTGCATTTTAAAGCACTAGGGAAAGAAAAGTCTTGGCAGCACAAAGCCCAAATAGTCGTTTAGCCGAATTGGTTGCATTTTATGATTTTGGAAATTGGTTGAAATTTAGGAAACATAAAAAAAGGCAACACAACGCGTGATTAATTGCATTTTGAAGCTATTGGCAACACAAAGCGTAACGTGTCGCTTAAAAGTAGCTTACAAATCTTGGGTATATTTGCGCACTAAATTTGTTTGCAATTTAGGATTTTGGGTGTCCAGAAGTTAAAAAAATGCTAGAAAACAAAACCTATAGAAGAACGCCTGATTAATTGCATTTTAAAGCTGTTGGGAGGATGTTGAGAGGCAAAGGGTTACCATATGCCTCACCCCTCTCTCCACCACACTGACAATTGCGACAAGGAAAGTTATCTAATGTAAATATGGACTTATATAAAAAACTTATAAAACAACGTGTGATTAATTCCATTTTTTAGGTCTTTGCAACACAAAGCGCAAAGCGTCGCTTAGAAGTATTTACAGATTTTGGTCACATGAATTGGTTGCATTTTAGGATTATGAATGTCCAGAGGTTAAAAAACATTTTTATATTTATAGAAAAAAATTATAAAACAATGCGTGATTAATTGCATTTTAAAACTCTTGGCAAAAAAACGAACGCATTTTTAAGCTTTTGGCAACACAAAGCGTCGCTTAAAAGTACTTTATTTAAAAGTAGTTTACAAATATTGGCCATATTTGCGCACTAAAGGCCAGAACGGAATCAATCGTCGCTTGCTTTGCTTGCTTCCCCATATGTCAAATTATAAAGGAATGTCAGTGCCTCTTTGCAAATCCGCCTGCGTCCCCCTTTAGGAGGCTCTGGCAATTCTTTATAATTTGGCATTTGGGAAGCAAGCAAAGCAAGCGACGATTGATTCTGTTCTGGCCTTTAATTTGTTTGCAATTTTTAATTTTGGGTGTCCAGAAGTTTGAAAACTATTTAAAAACGAAACCTATAGATTTACGCGTGATTAATTGCATTTGAAAGCTGCAGGGAACACAAAGCGCAACGCGTTGCCTAAGCGTATTTTACAGATTTTGACTACATTTGCGCACCGAATTCGTTGCACTTTAGGATTTCGAGAAGGCATATAAAAAAACTTACAAAACAACGCCTGATTGCTTCTATTTGCTGGGCATTTGCAACACAAAGCGCAACGCGTCGCTTAAAAGTATTTTACAGATTTTGGCCACATTTGCCCACAGAATTGGTTGCACTTTAGGATTTTGCAAATTGGTTGAAATTTAAGATTTTGGGTGTAAAGAAGTAAGGAAATATAAAAAAAAAACGAAAAAACAACGCGTGATTAATTGCATTTTTAAGCTCTTGGCAACAACATGGGCATAGCGTCCCTTAAAAGTACTTTATCTAAAAGTAGTTTACAAATTTTGGCACTAAATATGTTTGCAATTATTAATTTTGGGTGTCCAGAAGTTAGAAAACATTTTGAAAAACAAAACCTATAGAAAAACGAGTGATTAATTGCATTATAAAGCTGTAGGGAAAGCAAAGCGCAACGCGTCGCTTAAAAGTATTTTACAGTTTTTCGCAACATTTGCGAACCGAATTGGTTGCACTTTAGGATTTTGGATGTGCAGATGTCATAAAACATTTCATTATAAAAAAAATTATGAAAAAAGCGTGATTAATTTCATTTTTAAAGTCTTGGCAAGTATTTTACAGATTTTGGTCACATATTCGCACTGAATTGGTTTCATATCAGTCTTTTGGGTGTCCATTAGTAAGAAAACATTTTTATAAAAAAAAAACTATAAAACAAGGCTGCGATTAATTGCATTTTGAAGCTATTGTCAACACAAAGCGCAACGTGACGCTTAAAAGTAGTTTACAAATTTTGGCCACATTTGCCCCCCGAATTGGTTGCATTTTATGATTTTGGAAATTGGTTGAAATTTATGAAACATTTAAAAAAAACGATAAAACAACGCGTGATTAATTGCATTTCGAAGCTATTGGCAACGCGTCGCTTAAAAGTAGTTTAAAAATCTTGGGCATATTTGCGCACTAAATTGGTTTGCAATTTAGGATTTTTGGTGTCCAGAAGTTAGAAAACATGTTAAAAACGTGTGATTAATTGCATTTTAAAGCTCTTGGCAACACAAAGCGCAACGCGTCGCCTAAAAGTATTTTGCAGATTTTGGTCATATTTACGCAGCGAATTGGTTTCAATTTAGGATTTTTTGTCTCCAGTAGTTAGAAAACATTTTTATAAAAAAAACATATAAAACAACGCGCCGATTAATTGTCAAAACAAAGCGCAACGCGAATATTAACAGCCTGTTTCTGTATTTCGAAACGAAAATGCGTTCGAATGAAACACACCCAAACTTTAGTTTTCGAAATATTATTACTCTAGGTTGTACCAACCCATAACTGCAGCAGATAATTATATCAAAGAGTTTTGCTGTTTTTAATTCGAATCATTGATATAATTTCTTTGATTAAAAGAAAAAGCAACATACATATTTTTCATCATAAGATATTTATCCCTAAAAACTACAAACTACTACAACTACACTATGCTAAATTAAATTTGAGAGTGTAGTATTGTATGTAATTGATATACAAATGAGAAATATAATTAAAATTGTCTACTTCTATTCTGGGTGTATTCCTCCGAAGAGTGAAACCCCCTTTGACTTTTATTAAAGAAATAATGCAAGCACAAATTTGAAACAAAGAAAAAATCTTATAGAAAATGTGGAAATGGTTTTGATGAATTAACAGAGCGAACTTTACATGAAAACCAACAATAAAATCACAAACAAAAATGTTTAATTTATGGATAATATTAGTAAATTAAAAAATTAATATGAATTCATATATTGAATAAATACGCAATTTTTACTAGAAATGAAAGTAAACAAAATAAAATTTCTTTTATAAGAACTAATAAATTTTGAATGCAAATTGTAAAATTCAAAGAAAGAAACGGAACTAAAATCATAATCTAAAACAGCACACTTTAATTCTTCTAATGAAATATGAAATTAGAACAAATAAAGTGTTGTGTAGTTGGAAAGGTTATGCTAGCCAATGACACCTCTGAAGAGTACCCAATTCTTAATATGTTTTATATTAGGTAAATTGGAGAAAGTTCAGAATATTTCCGTAATTTGGCAAATATTTTTATTCAAACAATATAAAATATAAATTATTATTAAGGATATATAATAATAAAAAAAAATATAATAATATATACTAATAACAATAAAAAATAAAAATAGTAAAAAAGTAAAAATATTTAAAATAACAATACAAATAATAATAATAATAATAATAATAATAATAATAATAATAATAATAATAATAATAATAATAATAATAATAATAATAATAATAATAATAATAAAATATATATAACAATACAAATAATAACAATAAAAATAAAAATAGTAAATAAAATAAAAAAATAAAATAAAAAGTGTAATAACATATCATGCCATTATATATTCCATTCCACTGTACCATTGTGTGAGGAAAACCTCTCATCCCTTGGGTCTGAAGATTCATGAGGATTATTGTCAATTTTCGTTTTTTAGTACTTGTTTGGGACAAATTTCAAGCCTGAAGGTCGGAATGCCAAACAAGGGAAATATCAGGGTACTTTTTAACAGATCCTCTTAAGAGTGGCACCCAATTGGCTTCAATTATAGAATGCCAAATGACAATGAGAAGGATTGTTCAAACGTTGGCAAAAGTGAGTGGAGATAAAATATAACAACTATAAAAAATATAATATACAAAATATTTCTGACAAAAAGAATTAAAAAAATAAAGCAAATGTTTTAAAGAAAATACAAAAATAAACATTACCTGAATTTATAAAATAATGCAAACTACTTTAATAAACATTGAATATGAATATTGAACACTGCCACATAAATGACTGTTTAACGAATTCAAGAAGAAAATAATTAAAAACATACAAGAATAATAAACTTATTTTGCAATTACAACTTAAACAACATTAAGGTCTTAAAAAAATATCTAGATCTTTCAGGCGGTACTTTATCGAAAAAAACCGCGGAACCTTTTTTTACCGAAGTTCAATTATCAAAATTGAACTTATTTTTGTGAAACTTATCGAAAATTCCAAAAAAATTTTCGTTTATTTAAAACGACTTTATTGATTGACGGTTGGTAAAACAGTGAGTCTTAAAGTTATTTTACAATCATAAAGTTGAATACAAATATTTGCTTATTTAACACATTGATTTTCCCTGAAATCACGCCACTCAGCTTCTAATGAGTTGTTGTTACCAAAAACAAAAATTCTAGTTAATTTGGTCTGCACGCGCCCAGCGTTGCATTTGTTGACGAAGTTAATTACCGGAAATTTTATTGTTTGTAATGTTTGCAAAGCAGTTTCATTGAGTTGGCTGCTTTTGCAATGGAATTTTTTTGGTTTATTAAAATAATTGATCGGAATTAAATGTTTGGAATATTTGGGACAGACGAATGTCTGCAATGCAATTTCAGTGGAATTGAGTAAACAGAATTTGCAAATTTATTGTTGATGAGCTGAGGATTATTCTTTAGTGAAATTATGTTTTATAGGGTCAACAACCTATTATGTGTTAACTCCTCCCCCCTTAAAAACGATTGTCCCCAATCGTTAGAAATATGGTAGGTCATCCACCTTTCGTGGCCCTTTGGCACTTTGTTTTGAGTGATTGGGATCTGTGTTAATCCGTGACAAGGGGCAATTGTATGAAAGACTAGGATTTGTCTTTTTTTGGTGAAAAACCCATTTATCAATAGACATATAGCAAAAATTGATAATAGAGAAAAAATGGTATATTTGGTAACAACTGCTTCTGACTTGAGTTCATGGACGGACTTAGTGTTGTTAATATGTAAATGGTTTAACATTTCCAAGGATAAAAGACTTATGAATTCATCTTCGACAGGCGTTTGTTGTATTGTTGGTGGATTAATTTTTGAAAATGGAGCTTCTAAATTTTTTGTACAACTTGTCATTAATACGTAGCGTTACATTGTGGAATTCTATCAAAAATGTTCCGTTTAAAGTTTTGTTATTTATTGATCCCCTAAAATCATTAAGAAAAATAATACCGGGTGAAATATTTTCCATCTGATTAATATGATACCCGTTAGTATTTGGACAAAATAAATTCGATCCGTGTAGTAACGGTGGGATGCAAGTATCGTTGGATATGTTTATTAATTGATCATTCTGAAAAAATTTTACATGCTTTGTTACAAAGCATTTGCTTTTTTCGCCAAATATTATTATTTTTTATAATTTCAATAAATTCATTCCTTATGATTATATTATTTCTTTGTACAGGTCTGATTAAAAAATTATGGAATATTTCTTTGCTAGTTAGAGGGATTACAATAATATATAAAAGTTTTTTTCTGATTGTGCAATACTTTAATTTTTGCAAATTCTAGTTCTTCTTCTATGGATGTAATAATAATATTGTTACGAATGTAACTGATATGTTTAAGTTAACTTAGTTTAATTTCCGTTAATTTAAAAATTTTAATTATAACGTAAAGTTTTATTACGCAGTTACTTTATTTAAGCAACAACAACTACCATGTAGAATTCTCTTTGTCATTCTAGTTCTAACTTTACCTTTCATTAATGTACTTTTTTTTTGTTTTGCCATAATCATGTAATTATCGTTTAGTTGCTACTTCTTTCTTGCATTTGTTTGTTGTTGTAATTACGTTATTATTGAGCTTGTCGTCCACTTGTATTCCCCCCCATGTATGTATGTGAGTATGGTTGTTCGCTTAGTGCGAATGTGCGTCTGTGTGTTCGTTGCACAGATTCGAGGTGTTGCCAGATGTTTTGGATAATTCTCGACCAAGGAGATTTTGGTGTATAAATAGCGGTAGGAAAGGCAAAATAGATCGGTTAAAGAAGTGCTGCGTGCTAACTAGGGACAAGCTGTGTGCTTAGTAATTAAAGTCGGTTCCGAATAAGTTTAATAAAGTAATTAAAGCATTGTAGAAACGTAATCTAAAACGAACCCTTTTTTATTTGGTACAAACCGTACTGGGGAATAAAACAAAGTCTATTGGTGTCAGAAGTGGGATTACGATAATCCTACAATGAAGTTGAGGTTCAAGGATCTACGCGAGGAAGACTTGAAGAAGTTCCTATCTAAGTTTGGGTTGCCAACTACCGGACGTAAGGCTGAGCTACAAAAACGCCTTTTGGAAGTGTTCGAGCGCCTCAGAATGGACATCGACGAATATGAGTTTGAACAATCCTCAGACCGTTGTCGAACTAATGAAAGATGCGCTAATGCAGGTAATAGATAAAGTGAAACGAGGTGCTGGCAGAACAAAAAAGACGTGCTATAACTGTCGGAAGGCTGGACACATTGCACGGGAATGCAGATTGCGACAACAAAGGCCCAGATCCACCTCACTGCCTTCAAAAAGCGACGACCAACCGGTGGCCAAGAATCGGCAAAGAGAGACATCAGGTGAATCAGATACAGCAACTTCTGCTAATCACGAGGCGCCGACGGGAGATGATGAAAACGATGGTCCCACGATTTCTATAGCCATTGGTTGGTTGGTTTACGTGGTGGCTATACTTTATAGCCTCAATTAGTATGTAAGAGATACCGTTTTGAAAAACCACACCACTCGTTCAGAGATTGCTATTTCGTTGTTGCATGTAGGCAGTTAAATCCAGCCTGATGAGTTAAGGAATCGCAGAAGGTCTCCCAGACCTACTTCTGTTATCTCTGTGATATCACGAAGGAACGGTTGTCTTAGAGCTTTGAATCGTCGTTGCATTTGTGCAGGGCAGGAACAGAGGAGGTGCTCAACAGTTTCCTCCTCTTCTTCATTCCCGCAGCTACGGCAGTGGTCATTGTGCGGTAGACTTAAAAGTTTTGCATGGTTACCAATTGCCCAGTGACCGGTTAACACTGCAGTAAGTCTTGCAAGGTTCCGTCGCGTTTGATTGATTAGGAACTTAGTTCGTTTGGCGTTGTATTGAGGCCCCGTTAATTTTGATATCTTGCATGTTGCCGTTTTGTCCCATCTACTTTCAGCCAGTGATAGATAGTGTTTGAAGATATCCCCTTTAACTACTCCCATTGGGATTGCGACTGACTCCTTTGGGAGTTCGTTAGAGGCGGATCCTGCTCTAGCTAACTCGTCTGCTTGTTCGTTCCCAGCAAGTCCCTTGTTTCCCGGGATCCAAGTGAGAACTACTCTTGATAGACGCCCTAGTTTGGCAAGTTCTTCTTTACAGTCTTTCACTAGCTTTGATGTGACAGCGTTGGATTTTAGTGCTAGGAGCGCCGCTTGACTGTCGACGAAGATTCCTATTGAGTTTGCTGTGTGATGCTGTAAAAGTTCAGTACAGGCCTCCTTTATTGCCAGTATCTCCGCTTGAAAGACACTAAAGTACTCAGGTAGCTTTGTAGATGTGTATATGTTTGCTTCTTCCGAAAACACACCGGATCCGACTCTACATTTCATCTTGGAGCCGTTCGTGTATACCTTAGTGTCATATGCTGTCAATGGTGATCCATTACTCCATTCTCTTCTGCTTGGAAATTTGATTACAAAAGGCTGATCAAAATCCAATGTAGGTACACAGTAATCAGCAGTGGTTGTTATTTCTTTCGGAAGTTTTTGAAGCATGCACGCATGTCCGTAAGCTCTGTATCTCCACATTCCTACAGCTCGGAGTCTTACCGCATTACATGTTGCTGTTGCTTTGATGTGTAGATCAATTGGCAAAATGTGCATCATTATATTGAGGGCTTCGGCCGGACACGTTCGCATCGCCCCTGTTGCCCCGATGCATGTATGCTGTATAGTTTTTTCTGTGTTGCTTTCTTGTCAACTGCTGGCCACCACACTAGTGCCCCATATGTGAGAATTGGTCTGATTATGCTGGTGTACATCCATAACACCATTTTAGGTTTGAGGCCCCATCGGCTTCCAAACAATTTGCGACATGCGTAATATGCAACAGTTGCTTTGTGAGCACGGTGTTCCACGTTACGTTTCTATGATAGCTTTGAAACTAGGATGATTCCTAGCTACTTGGCATGATCTGATAGGGGTATTTCCTGACCTCGCAGTCTTGGTAGATTAGGTATTGCATATTTGGTCTTTGTGGTGAATAGCACCATCTCAGTTTTCCCTGGATTCACTCCCAGACCACATCTTGTGGCCCAAGTATCTAGCGATATCAGGGCTCCGCTCATAATGTCACTTATTACGGTCGGAAACCAACCAGAGACGAGTATTACCACATCGTCCGCATAGGCAACCACATTAATTTAGAATTTCATTGATGACAAGGAGCCAAAGTAATGGCGAGATAACTCCTCTCTGTGGAGTTCCTCTGTTCACGTGCTTTGACAGTGTACTGTTTCCCAGTGTGGCATTAATAACTCTGCTTTGCAGCATGGTGGTAATCCAACTACTGATGAGTGGTTCCACGCCGAAGTTATCTAGTGCTTGTTTTATAGCTGATGTACTGACGTTGTTAAAGGCACCTTCTATGTCTAGGAAAGCAGCTAAAGTAAATTGTTTGTGTTCTAAGGACTTCTCTATAGTCCTAACGACTTCATGTAGGACTGTATCCGTCGAGCGCCCTTTAATATAAGCATGTTGGCTAGAAGATATGATGTTTGAGTTGTCCATCTTTTCTCGAATATACACGTCGATGAGTCTTTCGAGCGTCTTAAGAAGAAATGATGAAAGGCTTATTGGTCTGAAGTCTTTAGCATTTTCGTGACTACGTTTTCCTGCTTTGGGTAAGAAGACAACCTTTACCTGTCTCCAACTCGTTGCAACGTAGTTAAGAGATATACATCTACTATAGATGTATACTAGCCAGGGATTTATTATTTCCTCTGCACATTGTAGCATTTTTGGTATGATTCCATCTGGTCCTGGAGATTTGTAGGGAGAGAAGCTGTTTATAGCCCACGTGACTTTATTCGGACTTATTAACTTATCAACTTCACTGTTGTTATTATCGACAGCTGTAGTGGGTCGCATTTCTTCGGTACTGTCCGAGCAGCCGGGGAAGTGCGTGGTAAGAAGGATTTCAAGAGATTCGGCTAGGTGCCGTTGTTTCTCTTTATATAGGTAGGATTCGAATGACCTTTTGCCATAACTTTACTTAGTCTGGCTGTATCTTTGGTATTTTCTAGCCATCCGCAAAAATCAACCCATGATTGCTTTTTTGCTTTGGCTATGGCTTTTTTGTACTCCTTTAGCTTATTCTTGTATGACTGCCAGGATCCGCTTTGGTAGCTGGCATTGAAAGCTTTCCGTGACTCTTTCCGCAGTTTAGAGAGTTCGGATGTCCACCATGGTGGATAGTGTTTTTTCGATCGTGTCATTGGACAGGATACTTTAAAGGCTGTGTCTAGTGATTTCTCCAGAATAGATACAGCTTTGTCAATACATGTTGTAGTGTCGCCTTTTTGAGGAGAGCTGGGAAGTTTATCTTTTAAAACCCTATTAAATTTCTCCCAGTTTGTTCTTTTGGGGTTGCGAAAGCAATTTGTTGGCGTTTCTTTTTCAGATATATTAAATAGTATCCAATTGTGATCTGAGAAAGAATTCTTATCGGATACCATCCAATTAGCAATTTCAATATGTCGTTTATCGGATACTAAGGTTATATCAATGACATCTTGCCATCCCCTAAAGTTATCCGAGCTTGGAAACACAAATGTTGGGTTAGTACCTCTATTGCATATAGTGAGATTGTTAGTATTAATGAAATCTAAAACTGACTCACCTCTGTCGTTGATTTCAGAGCTGCCCCACAGGGTATGTCTTGCGTTTGCGTCGCAGCCAATGATAACGGTGTTGTGTGTGTATGGCTCCCAAGGTGTCCAAGACTTCGCTTGGTGGTGCATCCCTTGAGTGAGCCATATAACAGGATGCGATAAAGAACTGTTTACCATTTTTCAGTTCCACTCTTGCCACGGTGAAGTCCGCTGTACTATACTGAGGACACAGAAATGCATTTATGTTTCTTTTAACAATTAGACATGATCTTGGCTTACCTTTATCCTTCATGTATAATGTATTGTATTCTCTGCTATCAAGTCCCTTTACTTCATTCTCAAAGACGTATGGTTCTTGTATAATGCCTATGTCTAGATCCTCCTCCACCAGAAGGATCCTCAGGTTATCTGAAGCTACCCTAGAGTGCTTCAGATTGATCTGAACGACCTTAAGCATAGTTTTAATGTGGGGATGATGTGGATGGCCCCTCTAGCTGCATATTATCGAGCAGCTTTTCGGCATCGTCGACGTCAACACCATCGTCTTCTCCGTTCGGGCCAAGTGGGCGTAGTATCTTTACTTTCGCTTCCCTTACGCCAAAGAACAGTTTGTTGCCTAGTCTCTCCAGTGCCTCTACTCCGGCCTCTGTTATCGAGAGAACCAAGCTCATACTATTATTATTGGGTGGTTCCATGGCGATTACAGACCATTCGTCCATTGGAACGTCTTTGTTCATCTTCGCCAGACCTTGCAGTAATTTGGGGCCGTCGCAGTCTATCTTGGGCAACCAAACTCTGGCTCGAGGTCTCATAGGGATATCTTGGGCTGGTATCAGCCGCAGGCTGATGTCTTCCCAAGCATCGCTGATCTTTGCGATACATTTCTCCAAGAATCCTTTTGAGAACTCGTCCATGCATTTGATTACCCTATAACCACGGTGTACCTCGCTAGAGTCGAAATGGGGCATAGGAGAATCGTCGTTTGCGAAAACATGTTCCATAACTTGTTCTGACAACTTTGTTTCTACCAAGCCCCATTCCGCTGTGGTGATAGGGGACAGCTTGTTATTCTTGTCGTTGGCCACGGCAACCATCAGGTTATCTTTAACGACTTCATTGAATGGGCGTTTTATTGTTGAAGAGGCAGTGGTGTTATGCTTTAACTTTTTCCTCTTTGCGGGCTTATTGTCCTCTGTGCGAGAGCGTTCACGTTTGGAGGATGTTGGTTGATCATTTTTAGAGGATTTAGCTTTTTCGTATTCCTCTACGATTTTAGTGTAGGTAATCTTGTCTTCTTCATCCCGTTCATGGACTGTACCTTCTGCAGCATTCTTAGCAATTTTACTGAGAATATACTTTGCCTTCTGGTACAGGCCCTTACGAAGGTCGGACGGGCTTTTTTTCTTTTTGTTAGACTGACCATCTTCAGTGACGGTTAGAGTTTGTTTATTAGTTTTATGTTGCTGAAGTGAGTCAGAGCTGTTTGCAGTGCTGACTACACTTGGTTGGCTAGCTGCCAGCTCCTGGATGGAGGCTAAAAGTTCATCCTCGGATGAGTTGCCACACTGCAGCCGAGGGGTAGTTTTGTTTGGGTTTTTGTTTGTTTTTTTAGTATTTTTTCCATAGATTGTTTCCACGAGTGTGCCGTAAGGGGATGGACAGTCGTACGCAGTGACGGCTTGCGCAGACTAGGCTAGTTATAAGTACCCCCGACCCGTGCCCTGGCGTCGAGGGGGAGTTGCTAGCGACCAGACTTCTTTAGACACTTGTCGGCCATTCAGATCCTCGGCACAACTCCATCACCTTGATCTTAAAAGTGTATATATATGTCATTCACCTAAAGGTGAGCTGTGGATTATCAGTTCGCCTGCTTGGGTCGTGACAAAGGTGGATAACCTTTGGTCAGTCACACTTTCCTGTGTACAAGATGTCATGTAGAATGAATACTAGGTCTTCATTCAGAATAACATGTCGAGCACAGAAAATTGTGACCTAAGAAAAATCCCGCAACTAAGGGGAAAATGCGAAGATGTACGTCGAGGAGAGGTCCATCAAAAAGCGGCCGTACAGTAAGGAAGGACAAATCCGATGAAGAACAGCTGGCACTTAGGAGGGAGGCCACAAAGAAAGAAGGTATAACGTCGCGATTCCTGGAGAGGATGCAACGTCGTCTAGGAGAGCAAAAGTCCAAAGCCGACGCCGTAGAGGGTACATCTAAATCGGTTGCCACCACTATGGAACGAGAACTGTGTCTAGTCAAGAGGAACAGGCTTAAGCGGGAGGCAGTGTTACCAATGCCCATACCACCGAGAGGGAACAAGCTTAAGCAGGAGGCAATGTTACGAAGGTAAATGATATGTTAAAGGTAATTTAGTTTAATTTCCGTTAATTTAAAAATTAGAATTCTAACGTAAAGTTTTATTACGCAGTTACTTTATTTAAGCAACAACAGCTACCATGTAGAATTCTCTTTATCATTCTAGTTCTGACTTTACCTTTCATTAATGTACTTTTGTTTTGTTTTGCCATAATCATGTAATTATCGTTTAGCTGCTACTTCTTTCTTGCATTTGTTTGTTGTTGAAATTACGTTATTATTGTGCTTGTCGTCCACTTGTATTCCCCCCATGTATGTATGTGAGAATGGTTGTTCGCTTAGTGCGAATGTGCGTCTGTGTGTTCATTGCACAGATTCGAGGTGTTGCCAGATGCTCTGGATAATTCTCGACGAAGGAGATTTTGGGGTATAAATAGCGTTAGGATAGGCAAAATTGTGTTAGTTGTGTTTTAAGCGTTAAACTGAACAGATCGGTTAAAGAAGTGCTGCGTGCTAACTAGAGACAAGCTGTGTGCTTAGTAATTAAAGTCTGTTCCGAAAAAGTGTAATAAAGTAATCTAAAACTCACCCTGTTTTATTTGGTACAAATCGTACTGGGGAATAAAACAAAGTCTAAACGGAGATTAGTTAAATCTAATTCCGTAACAATATTATCTTCTTTTATTTTTTTCGAATGCAATTTTCTTTTCTTCTTTATTCAAAAAAAATTAATTTACAATATTTTGCTTTGCCCATTGCATTGCGAATTTTATATTAGTTAGTTCTTCTCTTGTGAATCTAAGTTTTATCTGCATGCTGAGTGCAGCTTCATTTACATAGTTATTATGTTGTTTTATTACTTTCGTTATTTGATTTGCAATTTGAGTAAGGTTTTGTAATCTCTCTGTGAAAATATCATTAATGATTATTTGTTGATTATTATTTCGGATTGTTTGGTCTAAATCATTTTTAACCAATTCAAAATCGTCGTGATCTGGAGATCCCGCGATATATTTTCAGGCTGTGCCTATCATATTAATGGCTCCTTTTTTCCTGTATGTTTCTACTGGTTCTATGGATTCGAGGACACCGTGTATTTGTGATATTTCGTGCGTTAGGAGTGGGAAAAAAGGATTGGATTTAGGTATGGTTTGTGTTATTTTCCATTGTATGTCATTAACGAGGTTCCTGTATCTGCCTATGGGCCATTATTATATGTGTTCTTTTACTATCTGATGGTTTTGAAAACCCAAAATAAACCAATTTGGAGGCATTACAAATATTATTATTACATTGAAAGTTAATGCCAAGAAGCTCCTCCCTGAAATTTAATAATCACTTTTAACTTTAAGTTCAACGGAACGCTATAAATCTGTTCGGTAAATCCAAACTATAACAAAAAGGAGATTCATAATAATGAGGGTATTTCTATGATGTGGATAATGTTAAATGTTCCATCTTGTACTTTTGCGAGTCCACTGTGAATAGGTACAAGGTATGACTGTGTGAAGTTAAAAAATGGATGTTGATTTCTGAAGAGGTGCAAAGAAATGTTAAGGTCTGCGTACATAAACTGCCTCGCCTGCTTACCTTGCTTACTTCTGATAAAAGAATAAAAAAGAAAAGGGCAACCCAGTCTGAAATTTGCTCGGCCTTCTTTATTCTTTTATTTTTATTATGTCAGAAATGAAGTAGGAAAGGAAGGCAACCAGGCGAGGCATCTTATGTACGCAGGCCTTTAGGGTTCTGTAAAAATAAATATAAAGACGGTTTTTATTGTTGCTTTTATGGACTAATTTTCCTGATTCTGTAAGAGTGGTTGTAGAATGATTTTCTTTTACTATTTCTTTTTTTAAATCTTGGATACAATTTGGTCCCTAAACGCTTATGGTTTTTTACATAAATTTCGTCACCTGGGTCAAATTGTTTGATTGGTTCCCGTTTTTTATTATGGGTTTTAAGGTCAGTTACCTGTTTGTCTCGTAATCTTTATCTTTATCTTGTCTTGCTTTATCATACATTTCGGGGTCTATACTACCTAGAGAGGTCTTTGTCCTGTTGTGCTATGTATTGTATAATTGTGTTCATAAATTGCCCTGTATAATAGTTCTATAAAAGTAGGGTATGTCCGTTCAGTTCGAAAGCAAAGGTTTTATTATATCTTCAATGGCTCTTGACTTAATAATCCTGCCCTGCGCGTATTTTGAAAATTTATCCAATGCTGTGAGGACAAGCTTATTCTCAGTTTTATAAATATCAACATGAAGGATTTCTCCAGGATATGAAGGTATTGGTGTTTCCCTTATTTTAGGCTTCGGTGGATGCCTGTCGTATTTTTTTCTTTGCAAACAGTACATTGCTTGACGATCCTGTTAATTTTAGTGTTCATGCTAGGAAAATAATATTTTTCGAGAATTTGTATTTTATTTTCTCTGGCATTTCTATGAGCTCTTTTGTGTGTGCTGATAATTATTTCATCCTGTTGGTGATTGTCTTTAATATCTTCTACTTGGAGGTTCGTAAATCTAATGCGATAATTTGCAAAGTGCTGTGGAAAAATTTCTTGAATTTTTCCCATTAATGTCTCGGGTGCTTTGATGCCATTGGTTACAGAGGGATTTAAGTAGCACCAGCAGCGTATTCGACTGAAACTGTTATAAGGAGATAATTGCAATGTATATGAAATTGGTCATGAGTTGTTGAATTAAAAGAACACAATAGTACATAATAATAAAGATATAGGGACATAAATAAATAAATTTTATATAGTCAAGTTATATAGATATAAAAGTGGATATGGTAAGGAGAACACGTATATGAAGTAAAGGAATTATAGTTGATTCGCATTCGAAGCATGACTAGATCCTCTTTCCAAGGTCTGGAACTCCTCAAGTATTTTGGAGTGATATACGCATACAGGTTCATTCGAATTAAGGCCACGAAAGGTATTTGCTGTCTGTATCAATCCTTTCTTTTTTTGATGTATGGCATCTTGCAGTAATGCACAGTTGGTGTTCGATATGTTTTCATTGATGTAGAACTGCGAGTTGGAGTTGAAGCCAATTGAACTTAATAATAATTTGTGGTCATTGGCCTTTTTGTAGCGTGATAAGGTCTTGAGAAAATAGTTCTTATCGTAAGGTGACAAGAATTTTTCGATTACTGCAGCATCAGGAGAATTTACATTTTTCGTATTATTTCGGTTTTGTAATCGGTGAATAGATTTTATTTTTGGGGTATTAAAATTTATAGAGCTGCAGATTTGACTGAAGACTACAGCTAAGTTTTCATCATGGTGGAATGGTATTCCATTGAGCCTTATTTCGCTGGCAACAGGAGCGTTTTCTTGTCGCAGAAGCTGGATTCGTACGTCCTCTAACTCAGAACTTTCAGTCACAAGTTCACCGGCAGCTCTTTCAAGAACCGATACTCGGTGGTGGAGGTTGTTGTAATCGCTTCTAAGTTCTGTAATTTTTGCATCAAACTCATTCAGTATATAATAGCATCGTTTTCAGTTCATTCGTGAGACGGTCGGAAAGTTTAGAAATACGATCATCGAGCATTTGCATAATGCGGAAGGGGGAGTTTTCGGTGAGTTCCCAAGATGACGCTGAAGTAGACTTTCTCTACTCCGCTTTGGAGCCCTAGCATCTGCCATAACGTTTTCATTTTCGACAGATAGTTGCATCTGCGTAAGGTCACATTCATTTTGTTCAATCATTTTGTTAAAAATACTTTATTTAGAAACTATGTAGATAATACAGGGTGACTCAGGTTGTAAGGTTATATACACTGCACACAGGACGACTTGCAGTGAGGAGAATCAAAGTCTATTTTTAGGCGCAAAAGAAATAATTGTAATTTGTAAATTATTTATGTATATATGTTTTGAATTTAACGGTCACTGCCGCACCTTTTTGAAGGTTAGTACAGATTGGGAGCACTTTTATTGACAAATATCAGGGAGATTTATGTTTGACGTAAACTCTCCCGGAGCGAATGTTCTCGTGTTATTCACTTATTGCTCTTTTTATTTGTATTAGATTTTGTTGCTGGTTTTCTTTGTTGGCTTATGTTTTGCACGAAATAAAAGATATATTTAATAACCAAACGCAGAACATTTCACTGAACGCAGGGTGTAAAGTTTAAATATGTATTACTTTTTTCTGTTATAATGGTTTGAAAGTCATTTTAAATAGGATTTTTATAGGAGCGAAAACAAGCACGTCTACTCGCGGCAACAGACTGCCAAACAGACTGTCATAGAATGAACTTGCGATACTTCAGGCACTCTGGAAAGGGTATCTGCGACTACGTTACTTTTTCCTGGTTTATAAAAAAGCTCGTAGTCGTATTCTTCCAATATGGCTTTCCAACGCATCATCTTGCTATTATTGTTTTTATTACTGAGAGCGCAGGTGAGTGGCTGGTAGTCTGTGTATATTTTTACTTTTGCCGCTACGTGTAGAGCATTTCTAAGATTGTTAAGGGCCCATATAATAGCGAGCATTTCCTTTTCATTCGCCGCATAATGCTCTTCTGCCTTATTCAGAGTTCTTAATATAAAGGTAATTGGCTTGTCTCCTTGAGACAAAACTGATACAAGAGCATAATCTGAAGCATCAGTTATTAGCTCGAAGGGATTCTCGTAATTTGGATAGTACAACAACGTATCTCTTGATATTAGACAATTTTCTTTGTAAATGCTTCTACCGCTTCTGCATTAAATTCTATAGAAATTTTAGACGACTGTCTTTTTGATATTCGACCTTCTTTACCTCTCAAAAGTGACGTCAGTGGTTTTGCCAATTTTGCAAAATCTCTTATAAAACGGCGATAATATCCCGCAAGGCCTGGGAAGGATCGAAGTTCATTAATAGTTCTGGGGTGGGGAAAGTTTGCAATAGCTTCTATTTTTTCTGGTTTGGTTTTTATACCTGCCTCGGATATTATAAATCCGAGAAATTCTACTTCTTGTTTAAAAAAAATGACACTTGTCCAATTGGACTTACATATTTGCTTCTTCTAACGTTTTGAAAACATTATGAATATCACGAATATGGTCCTCTTCGGATTTGCTGTATATAACTATATCATCGATATATACCGTAGCATATTCTCCCTATATGTTCGCGGAGAATGTCATCGGGAGCTCGTTGGAATATCGACGGCGCATTTTTTAAAACAAATGGCAAGCTGGTGAACTCGTATTTTTCCACATCAGAGTCTTTTAACGGAATTTGGTGGAAGCCGCTTTTCAAATCCAAGACAGAAAAGATTTTGCTATTTCCTAACTTCCCTAAAATATCGGATATAACAGGAACTAGATATCTATCTGAAATTGTGACAGAATTTAGTTTCCTATCGTCTATCACCATCCTATATTGTTTATTCCCCTGGGAATAAGGTTTTTTATCCACTATCCATACAGCGGAATTGTATGGTGATCTTGAAGGTTGTATGATTACATCGCTTAACAGCTTTTCCACTTGCAACTCGACTTCACGTTTTAATGAAGCCGGATAAGGGTAAAATTAGGTGTACACTGGAATATCATTTGATGTACGGATCTCTCCAACCACTTTAGTTGTGCAGGTTCATTTCTCGTCTGGCTCTGCGAAGAGCTTAGAGAATTTATGTATTAAACAATTCATGGCTTCCATTTGCCTGGGATTCATATGGTCATCTCATAATTTTATAGTATTTACACTTTGACTGACATGTTGTTTAAGTCGAACCTTAGTATGCTGGAGAACTATCATATAATTTTTATTTTTGTAAATGACTGCGTCTAAGGCTTTTAGACTGTCATTACCTAGAATGCCATGGAAAGATTTTAGACTAGGCAATCAATAGAATTTAAGTTCATCGTCGAATTTGAAAAGGTTTATGTACGTGCGTGATGTAATTTTTACATCACCTGCTACAGATTTTGCAAAGAACGGAATTTTGTTAGGAATTATATTTTTACTAAGTCTGGTTGATTGTAATTTTTACTAGATCCTGTATCAATTAAGATTTTTCCGCTCTCCGTTCGATATTCAAAATATGGAAGCGAAGAGCTTGTAATTCTAAAAAATGAATGTCATCAAGCTCAGAATCTGTTTCAATGTCTGGTGTATTGTTTTCAAGATAAAAGTCATGGAAATAGTTTTCCGGATCTTGGTCGTAATTTTGTGGTGAATCTTGTTCTTGAGGATAATCCTCATAATTAATGTTGCTCGAACGTATCTCCTGTATGTATATTTATATGGAATGTTCGTTGTGTTTTCGGTGGACTAACGTTATGTTATGACGATGGATTAGGTGGTCTTTTACCTAGGAATTGATGTTGAGGTGGTCTAATTGCATAATTGATTTGTTGTGATCGGATACTGTGGTCGACATCCATTGGCTCCGATGGCTTTGGTGCCGTTGGGCGTGGTGGAAGCTGTTTCGGGTTGCCGAAACTTGGTATACCGATATTATAATTAGTGTTCTTTTTAGGAAGATTTTGTGGGTTAGGTGCTTGGGTGAAACTTTTGTTTATTCTTTTGAAAATTATATTTCTGGGTCGGAGATGTTTGATAATAGTTTTTTTAATTGGCTGAATATTCTGATTTTGGTCTTGATTAGTGCGGAATATCTGCTTTTCTAGTTTGAGACACAAATGAAGAACCGGGGGTAAATCCGCTGGTTCTCTCATTTCTAGCAATCTTGGTAGATCCCCATTTAGTCCTCTTACAAATGTTTCGAAGGCTTTGCTTCGATAACTTTATGTTAGTAGACTTAGAGCACAATTTCCTGCCTCTAAGCCTCCTAGTTTGTTTAATATCAAAGACAGACATGGGAATAAATTGCCTGATAAAATTCTTGAACTGTTGAGTTTCCTTGGGTTAGACCTGTCATTTGATATTCTAATGTTGATACATCTCGTTTGTCGGCGAAGTGTAAGGTAAGGCACTTGGAAATTGCTGACCAATCTAGAGGAGTGTTGTACGACTCCAATGCTATGTCTGCATTATTTTATCTAAATCGCCTATATTACCTACGTGTTCCGCGTCAATAGATTGATCTACCGCGTTTGTTTGAATAGCGTTCGGGTTTAACGTAGTTGTAGTAACTGAGGTAACTGGCAATAAAGAGAAATTAAAACTTCAATTAAACAAAAACTATTAAATAAATTATTAATTATTATTAATTAAATTAAAAAATTATGATAAACATAATAAATAAAAAAAGAAATCCAGGATTATTTCTGGCAAGGGGTGGAGGAGTTACGTCCCAACCATTCCCCCTTGACTTGAATTAAATTAAATTCATTTATGTCTGCCTAATGTAGCGAAAAACAAAAGTCTCAAATGAAATTTGAAACTTTTGTTTTCGTTCCCACATTCACAGTGTATGAAAAATAGACAGTTTGCCTAAGCAAAATAAAACACAGAAAATTTTCTTAGAAAATTTACAATAGTCACTGGGGGCAATTTTATTTGTTTTGCAAAATTATAATTAAATATAATTTGTCAATAATTATGCTCCCGATGGGACACATATGGTCTGTTCCAGAACTGCAAGAATCTACTAATTTTTACTATTTTTTCCGATAACATAAAGGAAAAAATTCTATCGTAGTAAAAAATAGTAGCTTCTCGCAGGTTCTGGAACAGAGCATTAAATTATTATATTATTAGTTATTATAAAAAACTGTTTAATAAAAACAATTATAATAACGATATTTAACTTGATTTTAAATAATTATAAAAAAAGGATTTAGGTAGTTTTTTTTTTCAGCAGCGCGGTGGTTAAAAAAAGCTTTAAGTTGACGATGATGATTGCTGCAAGGCAGCTTGCGTCGCTACCACTGTGATGTAAATAATAGCTGATTTGATACATACATACAAGCATTAGAAATTGAATGCAAGCGTCATCAACAGCAACAAGAATGCAACGCAACAGAGTCAGTAAGTAGTTAGAGAGATCAAAGTACAACCAACCACTGTTGGTATGTACGTATGCACATATGATGCCCTTGAAATCGATGGACACGATTAAAAAGGGAATAGGCAAAAATTATGATTTACAAGCAATTAGGGATGCCGTATACAGAAATTTTAAACAAGAGTGTAGAGCTTTAAAATTTAAAGGTACAATTATAAATTAGGCTTTTTTGGTGGGAAAATTAGCAAATATCAAATTAAATAAAAAATAGGGTATAATAATGTTGATTTGTTCTTGACACAGCATTTTGTTGAATTGTAGGTGTAGAGATGATGGTAATGACAGCATGTTGTAGTGTGGAGATGAAACAGTGATGATTAACAGGAGATGTTTTATTCGGTTTCCGTGATAATCGAGCTGTGCCCCTGCTCACAGAAACTCTCTTCATGGCCCTTTGAGGAATTGAAGTCTTCTTGAATGGGCAGAAGAGCAATTTTTTAAGGAAGAGCAATTTTAAGGAAACAACTCTTACCCGGCCATCAGTACCAGGATGAGTTTCAGTAATACGAAGGAGATTCCCACCAGACGAGTTTTGTCAGCTTGGGTACCACCACCTGAGGTGGACCCTGCACGAATACTGACGATACTTGGCAGGCAAAACCCCAATCTCCAGACTAGCTCCTGGAAGCTGGTCAGTCACAGTCCGGATAATGGGGGCCTTGTCATTAGGGTGTCAATAGACACCCAAGGACAGGAATATCTCCGGACTCGTGAGGGGAAGCTGCACTTTGGACTAGGATGGATCAGGTTCCGCCTAGCCCGAGGACAGTAAAGGAGCGTAAGCAGCAGCCGCTTCGCATAATGCAGATTAACCTGCATCACTGCAAAGCGGCTGCTGCTGAACTTCTACTTTCTCTCACGAAGTCCGAGGTTGACATCGCCTTGGTACAGGAACCCTATTTATTTAAGAATAGTGTTGCTGGGCTAAGCGATGGCAACTATACCACCTTCGCCACGTCCAATGGAGACAAGGTAAGACCATGTATAGTTGCCAAAAAGAAACTGAAATTAATGTATCTCTCAAATTTTAGCGGAGGAGATGTTACGGCAGTCAAACTGGAAGACCGCTCACACAGAGCCACCATCTTCGCCTCCATATATATGCCGTATGAAAGCCCTGACCCTCCCGGCCAACACGTAGAGAAGCTTGTCAAAGAAATGGGGAGCACTTGCTTCATCATCTTAGGATGTGATGCCAATGCTCACCACTTCCACTGGGGCAGCAGCGATACGAATGCCAGAGGTGAGTCTGTATTCGATTTTATTTTAAAGTATAATCTCAGAATATGTAATAGGGGAAAGGAGTTCACCTTTCAAAATAGAACCAGAGAGGAGGTTATTGACATAACCTTAATTAATAAAGACGAATCCCTCATTAGTGACTGGAGGGTATCTGAAGAGTGCTCCTTTTCGGATCACCGAAAGATACTCTTTCAAGTCTCTATTGACGGAATTCGACAACCACCACATAGGAATCCACGGAAAACCGACTGGAACAAATTCAATGAGCTAGTAAGCTCCGAGCTGGGAGTATCGCAATACCCCAAAACAGCCAAGGAGCTTGATAGTGCAGTGAATCACGTAACAAAGGTTCTCGTGGATAGCTATGAGACCGCCTGCCCACTAACCCATCCAGGCAGAAGAAGTCAACCGGTCTGGTGGTCAAAAGAACTAGCTAACCTCAGAAGGACTTGCAGAAGGCTCTATAATAAAGCCAACAAAACGAAGTTGTCCACAGATTGGGAGAACTATAAGTTATCTTTCAATAAGTACAACAGCGAAATAAAGAAAGCTAAACGCAGATCATGGGTCTGCTTTAGCGAGTCTATAGAAGGAGTTAAGGACGTTGCTAGATTCCGTAGAGTACTCTCGAAGGACCCCAAATCCATAGGGAGTATTAAACGGGATGATGGCACATGGACTAACTCCGGTCTAGAAACCCTTAATCTCCTGGCCAAAACCCACTTTCCCAACTGCATGGATGTAGTGGAGAGCACTAGTGCTCCAAGCACTTGCAACCATGCCACTGGGGATGTGAGCATCATCGAGGAGATCATAAGTCGTCCAAAGATAGCCTGGGCAATTAACACTTTCAAACCCTTTAAATCACCTGGTCCGGACGGTGTTTTCCCTGCCATGCTGCAAAATGCATCGGAGGTATTACTCCCACATCTGGACAATATTTTCAGAGCCTGTCTGTGTTTATCGCTCACTCCGGCTCTATGGAAGGAGGTCACTGTGACATACATCCCCAAGGCGGGGAAGTCAAGCCATACACTTCCCAAAGACTATAGACCGATCAGCCTGTCTTCCTTTCTTTTGAAAACTTTGGAAAGACTGCTGGACCTTGCAATAAGGGCCAGGCTTGGAAATAGTGCTATAAGTTCTGCCCAACATGCCTACACCAAAGGTAAATCGGTGGAAACTGCACTGAATGAGGTCGTGGGCCTCATCGAGAGGAATATGGATGGATCAAACTATACATTAGCAGCCTTTCTAGATATAGAAGGTGCCTTCAATAATGTAAAGCTTGAATCTATCCATAACACACTCTCTAACCTTGGTATTTCTTTTACACTGATCAATTGGATTGACGGAATGCTAAGCAGCAGGATAATCAATTCAAATATCGGTGAGACTTCCATTCGGAAGTCTGTCACCAGGGGCACACCACAAGGTGGCGTTCTATCGCCACTGCTGTGGCTTCTGGTGATTAACGAAATACTCAAGGAATATGATAGACTACGAATAAAAACTATTGCTTATGCCGACGACGTGGTCATTATGATCAGCGGTAAATTCCCGCAAACATTATCGGAACTCATGCAAGGAGCTCTAGTCAAATTATCAAGATGGGCGCACAACAATGGACTTGGGGTGAATCCGTCTAAGACTGAGCTGGTCCTGTTTACCAAAAAGAGGAAAGTAAAACCATTCACACTACCAATGCTTGATGGGGTTGTTCTGGAGCTGTCTCTTGAAGCCAAGTACCTCGGCATCATCCATCAATTAACATGGAAAAGGAATGTCGAGGAACGTGCCAAGAGAGGGCTAATAGCACTCTATTCTTGCAAGAACTCCATAGGTAAGAGCTGGGGACTGAAACCACAGGTCATCCACTGGATTTTTACGACCATAGTTCGCCCAATCCTCACCTATGGTTCTCTGGTATGGTGGAATGCTTTAAACAAGACGACGCTTCTTCACAAGTTAAACACAGTCCAAAGAGCGGCATCACTGTTAATTACCGGTGCTATGAAAAGCACTCCACAGGCAGCACTCAACGTCCTACTAGATCTTCATCCGTTGAATCTAGTAGTACAAGAGCTGGCAGCCAAGAGTGCTCTCCGTCTCAAAGAGACAAACTCATGGCACAATACTCATTACGGTTATGCCTCTATCTTACGACGATCCGGATTCCAACTGGGATCGGAGGTAATCAGTGATTACATATCACCACAGTTACACTTCGATGAGATTGATGTACGAATACCCCACAGGGAGGCCTGGACTCACAATTCCCCACCTCTACTCGGTATAGAGATTTATACCGACGGCTCCAAGATGGAAATGGGAACAGGTGCAGGCGTCTACAGCGATGACCTCAATTTACGGCTCTCATATAGGTTGAACGAACATTCTCGTGTATTCCAGGCCGAAATCTTTGCAGTTAAGAAAGCAGCAGAGTTGATAAGCAATAAAAAAGGGGACATAACTGGACCGGTGACTATCTACGTGGATAGTCAGGCGGCCCTTAAATCACTCAAGTCCCACTCAATCAAGTCTGCTGCGGTCTTGGACTGCAGGAAAGCTCTGGAAGACCTAAAATCAATCGTTACCTTATGCTGGGTCCCGGGTCACTGCAATATCGAAGGCAATGAGATAGCGGATGAGCTGGCACGTAGCGGATCGGAGTCAACCGACATTGTAATCGACAACTCCATCAAGCCACCCTTGTGTCATTTCATGCGGCAGCTAGAACAAGTTTACCGGGACAAGGCTGGTCAGATTTGGAACAATGAACCTGGTTGCAAGGTATCAAAGGCAATCTGGCCCAACCTATCTCAGCAAAGAACTATATCCCTTCTCTCCATGAAGAAATCCGATCTAAAATTAATGGTTGGAACAATCACAGGACACTGCAGGATAAGATCCCTAACCTGCAGATGGGATAGAGACACTACCGACAACTGCAGACTATGCGAAGATGAGGAAGAGACGGAAACGATTGAGCACTTATTATGTCGTTGTCCAGTGCTCATGACCAGGAGACTTCGAACGGTGGGTGAACACACCACAACATCTCTGACAACGTTCTGTCAAGTCGAGCCGACGAAACTGCTTCTTTTGGCCAAAGGCCTAAAATGGCTTCAACGAGAACCAACCAATGCGCCTTAGCATGGCAAACTCTCCTCTCTCGCCCCTATGTCTAAAACATCCTTTTCAACGCCATCCTTTCAAGCCAAATTACTCTTTTTATTTCATTATCTTGTATAATTCTTTCCTTGACGTCTTTCTTCTTTTCCATTCATTTCTTCTCTTTCAACAGCAGCAGCAAAGGCTGACGCAGATGCGTCACAGAAACCATGCAGTTCAATAGAACATTCTCTATAACTGTCAATCCAACGAGGTATTGAAATATTTTCGATATTTTTCAAGTCTTTGAGGTAAGAATGCCATTTAGATTTCATGGCTGAGGAAACTTTATCTTTCCAATCAATGCCTTCGAGCCATAGTTTTTGGAAATAGATCTTCGCTTGGATCGTAACAGGAGCTAGCCACCCCAGTGGGTCATACAATTTAGCAGCATCGGATAATAGACTAGCTTTAGTGACTCTGTCATTGATTGGAAAGCAAACTTGGAAAGAAAATGCATCTTGATTAACATTCCAACCTAATCCAAGTGCTTTGACAACATTTTGCTCATTCAAATTGAAAATATTCGCCTTTTCTCGGAAGTCTTCAGGTATATGAGACATTAGTTCTTCGGAATTTGAAGTCCATTTTCGTAAATTAAATCCTCCACCTGAGAGTAAGTTTACAAGTTGCTCATGTAAGAAAATAGCTTCCGATTCTGTATCAGCTCCAGAAATGATATCATCAACATAGGTATCAGTCATCCAAATGTTACAAGCTTCTGGATAAGTTTCATTTTCATCATGTGCTAACTGTTGCAAGACTCGAATAGAAAGGTAAGATGCAGAAGAAGTGCCATATGTAACAGTTCGAAGCTTTTATAAAGAAATATCAGAATCGGAACTGCGCCAAAGTATTTGCTGATAATGTTGTTGATCTTCAAAACATCAAAATCATTTTGTAGGGCTGGACCAGGACAATGTTAATAATTCAATGAGGTATAAGGCGGTCGCTTGCAACTTCCATCAAAAACTACGCGCAATTTCGTAGTTGAACTGGATTCACGTATAACGCCATGATGAGGCAGAAAACAACCGTTAGGTTCAATAGCTTCAGGATACGTGCAAATTTTTGTCCTATGACCAAGGAATTCGTATTCTGCCATGAATTTTCGATACTCCGGGGCATAGGTTGAATTGTTGACAAACTTGCTTTCAACTTGCTTTAATCTTTTCAATGCACAGTAGTCAGTATGACAGAATTTCGGAGGAGAGTTGCCAAGAATTTGAGCTTTGAAAGGTAATGCAACTGTATATCTCCCATCAGAACCACGAGAGCAATTTTTCTTAAAGAATGCTTCACACGCAACTTCTTCGGGGGTCATTTTTCTCGATTCAATGAGCTCTTCTTGTTCCCAGAAGGCTTTTAGTTGAGTATCCAGGGAACACAAATTAACATTAACGGTGTGAGCGTAAGAAATTTCTGCCGTTGGGCCAGAAACTATCCATCCGAAATGGGTCAGTTGAAGGAAAAAGCCTCTATCAAATTTCCTTTGTTGAGGAAGAAGTATATCACCATACAAATCGCCACCAATGAGCAAATCTATGGGATAAATTTTATCGAAATGTGGGTCAGCCAAAGTAAATTCCTCTAATGAAGACAATTTATTTCTGTCCACTGCACCAGCAAAATAATTATTAAGGGAAGTCATAACGTAAGCTTGAGTTCTCAGTTCGAAACCAGGTTCGTAAATAGAAGCGAGACTAAACCTAACGTAATTTTTCACAGAAACGGTTTCTCCAGTAATTTTGGAAGTCTCAGAAGTTGAGCAGCCCTTTCAGTAATCAAAGTCGCTTGAGCTCCTTGATCGAGAATCGCTCGTAGTTTGAAATTGCCAAACTCGTTTCTGACAATAACACGAATTAGCGCTAAAAGAATATGAGGCATCACAGTTGTGTTGAGCAAAGATAGATTTACAGTTGAATTCTCAACAGCAGAGGAGGAAGAAGAAGCCACATTATTATTTCGACTATCAGGAAGTGTTGAAGTATTAGAGTTGTTGTGAGAGGCATAGTCATTGTGCAGTATAGTGTGGTGGGCTAAATTGCATGATTTGCAACGACTGGTAACTCTACAGTCCTTAGAGAAATGATTCTCTTTGATTTTATGAAATCACGCTTCGAGGCAGAGGACATTGCAGCAAATTTGAAACACTTGTAAAGAAAGTGACGTTAACCACAACAAGGGCAATTTGCATCATTAAGAGACGCCATATTTACACGCCGATTTTGAGTCACACGTTGTCATTGAAAAGATTTTGAAAGATATGGCTTAGTTTGATGTTTTGTGGCAGATTTAGAATATTAAGAAATTGACTTAAGAGTCCGAAAAGTTGTCTCCAAGAAATTGTATAGAACAGACAGTTTTGGAATTTCTGTTGTAACTTTCAACGATTGCTCCCATTCCTTACAAGTTTGTAGGTCCAACTAGCTAACCGTAATATGAATAAGAAGTGGATCCCAGTTAGAACAGTCCACTTCTAACGCTGTTAATTGAGCCATACAATTCCTAGTGGAGTCATAACGAGTTTTTATGCTCTCACAAGAGCCATGCGATTTGGGAATATTCAGTAATTTTCGCAAAACAGTATCAGAAACTTTTTTAAGGCATCCCATGCCAAATCATTACTAGCTTCTGATGCAGGATATTCGTTCACAATAGATAGTGGAGTATCACGACACGAATTTTTCAGGAAATAATATTTCAGATCTTTAGACAAACTTTGATTGCTATAAACCAAAGAAACGAACATGTCCCGATATGATATCCAGTTTGAGTAATCCCCAGAGAAAGTCGGAATATCGTTGCGAATTCGATGCATGGAAGGTAGAATGGAAGTATGGAGAGTTTGGATTATGGGAATCAGTCATAAAATCAAGTAATTTTCCCTTACCCTTGACAAACGCTCGGCAGAATTGATGATGCACATCATCATTGAAATATGGAACATCAGAAATATTGAGTGATCTATCTCGGAATAAATCGATAACTTGCTTATGATTCTCTTCAAAAGCTCTTTGTAATTCTTCGATTTTATCCAGATAGCTTTGACATACGCCGCGAGTTTTGTCCTCGACGGGCAATTTCTCAAAATCAGAAATAATTCTCTGAACACGAGACAACAACAATTTTTGTCTTTGATAGCTCTAGATGAATCCTCCATTTTAAATCAGGGCTTAGGCAAAAAAGAATATAGAAATGATCGTTACACTTGGAGGCAATAGGCAGAGAGATTCACAGAAAATTAGTTAAATCGATTGGTACACTTTCAAGAAGAACAATTTATATTTTCCAGCAGAGGACGGAATATTTTCAAAAAACAGCAGTGCAATTCGGAGAAAAGTTTTTGTACGGTACACAAAATACACCTTTTTATCACAAAAAGGTCTTAAGATTTGCATAAAGCAACCAAACTGTTGATTGTAATTTATTTATTTATTGAACACCTACACAACAAGAAATTAATTCTTATAATTATAGTGCAGGATTATATAAAAATATACAATATCCAATTTAATTTAAGTAATAATTAAAATATAATTTAAATTGAGAAATTAATTTAAGAAATAACAAATATCAAAATTAAAAATTGGTACAAACGTATTTTTAATGGAAAGTAAAAAGAAAAAAAGAAAAAGTATTATCAAGTTTTTAAACATTTAACGAGGGTAAGAAATTAAAGATCCTTTTTTTAAACAAGAACGCATTGTTGATGCTTTGGATATTATGGGGGAGAGTATTCCAAAGATGTATAGAAAAGATATAGAAGTGCTGTTCGGAAAGCAAACTCCGTCGTATAAAGGGTAATAACCGTCTACCTCTGCTAGGCCGATTGAAAATTAATTTGTCGTAAATTTTTTTAGTTTTGTGACTGGTTATGATTTTGTGCAGAAATATCAGGGATCTAATTGCAAGATATGTTTTAAACGTACAGCCATAAAGTGTATAAGCAAGAAGTGATACAGATTGCGATCGTTTCAAGCCAAATACATATCGAGTAATGTTGTTGAAAGCAACATTTAGTTTTCGTTGACTTAGTGAATCTGAGTTGGCGAAAAGTTCGCAACCATAAATTAGGCTTGGTATTAGAAAAGTTTTGACCAATAGTAATCGAATTATAAAAGGCGTGAAAGATTGTGTCGTCCATAAAGTACGCAGCTTTGCATGTGTTAGTCCTGCAAAAACGTTAATATGGTTTGACCAACTTAGCGTGCTGTTAAAAATTACTCCCAAGTTTTTTGCGTTCGAGACAACAGAAATTCTTTGTTGGTTTATGAAAATGTCAGTATTTTGAAGAGACAAATGTTTATTCTTGTGGATGACAAGACATTTCGATTTTTGTGGGTTTAACAGTAAACCGTTTGCAGAGGCCCACTTGAAAACGTTAGAAAGGTCTTCATTTAGTTTTGTTAGACAATCGCTGGCATTTTAACATAATCACTTAAAAATATTTGAACATCATCTGCGTACATAACAATTTTACTATGAATCAGTTGAAGGGGTAAATCATTAGCATACAAGGAAAACAATAATGGTCCTATTATTGAGCCTTGTGGAACTCCCTTTGAAACTAACAATGGGTTAGATTTTGAATCTTCCACATAGACTGATTGTAGTCGGTAACTGAGGTAAGACATTATGAGGTTTGATGCAGTTGATGAAAACTTAAAGAAACTTTTAAGCTTCATACATAAAAATAAGTGGTCGACAGAATTAAAGGCCTTAGAGTGATCGAGAAGCACGAGAAAGCTGACTTTATTATCATCGATATCACTTCGAATGGATTCTGACACTTCGAGTAAGGCGCTAATGCAACTGTGATTGGGGCGAAAACCTGATTGCATATCAAACAACATTGATTCGTTATGGAGGAACTCGGACATTTGGGAATGTAAAATTTTTTCAAAAACTTTTGATAAATAGCAAAGAATTGAGATAGGACGAAACTCAACATTTGATTTTGGAATTGGAATAATTTTTGCATGCTTCCAAACGGTTGGGTACACGCTTGAAGTAAGGATACTATTAAATAGGTGGGTAAAAAGAGGTAGAAGGTGGGGAAGTAAAATACGCACAAACTTTGGATCGATGCCATCAAGACCTATGGCGTTTGATTTCACACGTGAGAAAATTGTCAGTACTTCGTCGACGGATACACATCTGAATTCAAAATATGAGCCATTTGGATTTTCTGCTTGTTCATTAAAGTATCCATAAAATGAAGAATCAGTAGTAGTAGTAGGAATGTCTACAATTTTTTTATTTAAATCATCCAAGTCTCCTTGGTACTTTGTGTATGACTTAGGTTTTCCAATTCCAATGTCACGTATGGCCTTCCACGTACTTTTCGAGTCAATAGCTGAACTGAATTTCGTGGAGTAATATTCTCTTTTTGCAGCATTAATGTAACGATTAACAACCCTTCTAGCATGGCGAAATTCTTCGTAAAGTTCCGGTGTTTTGAACCGTTTCCATCTAGAGTGCGCTAGATCCCTTTCATCTATTAGATTTTTTATTCTGGAATTAAACCATGATTTGTTATTTGATGTTGGACGTTCGTATTTGATGGGAACAGTAGCGTTATAAAGACTGATAATATTGTCTTGGAGAAAACATACTTGTTGATCGACTGAAGTAAACGTATACAGTTCGTTCCAGCTGATTTGTGACACTTTATAACTAAGGTCTGCATAATTCAAATTTTTTTTTTTCAAGAAAAATCACTATTTTGTTTTCCAGCAAGGGCAGATTTTGAATTATAGATAGATCACCAATTTTACTTCAGCACAGGAAGAGATT
Organism: Musca autumnalis; assembly: GCF_047663935.1. Lineage (NCBI taxonomy): Eukaryota > Metazoa > Arthropoda > Insecta > Diptera > Muscidae > Musca > Musca autumnalis. The sequence goes on from NW_027412422.1 coordinate 141,939, forward strand.
TGATTTGGTTAATTGATTTCGAAATTTGCAGTTTTAAGCACAGGATTTGAAAATGTTCACAGTCTAATAGAATAAATATTTTTTGCAGGAATAGCTTATTGAAGTTTTTACTTATCGTTCAAAAGGTTCACTTGATTCTGTATTGATGAAAATTTTCAATATGTTTTAGCGTCGGCAAAACACACATACATATATTCGCATGAAATAGGCAGTTTGCCTAAGCAAAATAAAACACAGAAAGTTTTCTTAGAAAATTTACAATAGTCACTGGGGGCAATTTTTTTTGTTTTGCTAAATTATAATTAAATATAACACAACAAAATTCAATTTTTTTCAATATGATAGCAAAAATCGAGTAGATTATGAAAGTAGAGCTAAAAATATGAGACACGGGTATCGGCGTTTTAAAAGTTTACGTCGGAAAGTAACCAAAATAGGCGGGGCAAGTTCCGCCAATTTTTATTTTTTTTTCGAAATATTCAAGTTAAGATGTCTTTGAATCCTTGCATTTTAGGTATACAGTGTCTTTGACAACTTTACAGAGGAGTATGTGGGCAATATATTTATTAAAAATTTTAACCCTCATGCGGTTCATCAAAGGGGTCTTTTTGGTCCTTTTTTAAAAAATCTTTTAAAAACTAAAAATTTTATTGTATCAAATCCAAATATTCTACAAAATTATTCGCCATAAAATTTTACTATAGGTCTCAGAATACACCAAATCTGTAACTCTTGGCTAATCGCCAGAAACACGTTTTAGGGTTAAAGTCGGACTTCATCTGAGTTAATTCAAAATTGTCCCACAAAACATAATTTTAGAGAGATGATGTCAGAGACAAAAATATTCTTCGTCAAATTTCACTATGGGTCACCAAAGAAATGAAATGTCTATTCATATTTTATATCAGGAAAATATCAGTATCAATTTTGCAGAAAAAACATGAAAAATTTTCCCAATTTTTTTGATGAACAATTTTTCCTTCTTTTTTCGAGTTGGTACATGGAAGTAATATGAAACTTGGTTACAGGTGAATAGTGTCAAAGGATGAACAATTCTACACAAAACTTCACTATGAATTTCAAAATAAACTATATATTTCTTTAAAAAATTAGATTACAAATTTATATATATTAGGATGAAATTATATGTTTTAATTTTGGACTGTTAATTTTACATAATTCCATACTGGATCAAAATCTAGCAAAATCCTTTACTTTTTGGGAATATTGTTAAAGAAAGAAATGTTCCAAATGAAATTTCATTATGGGTCTCTGAATAAACGAAATCTGTAACCATAGCATATAACATTCTTAGCAGCACTTGTTTTTGATATATATGTTTTAGGGCCATATTTCCCAACTTTCATACATATTGTCGTTGTGATTGGATACTGTAAATATCATACTGATGGTTTTTCGTTGTGAGTTCATACAAAAGATGGTGTACGTTCCATTCATAATGCTTTTGAGATATTTGTGGTGCATATATATATGGAATATAAAAAACCCACATTGGACCTGCCCAAATTACGTATTTTTATTAGTACTTTCATCTTAAATTCCGTAGTTTGGATAAGCAATAGGTTGCCTTAGAAATTGACATAAATGACTATATCGTAACTGGTTTCGTTATGGTCATACATGATACAGCTATTTATGTCAAATGCTAGTGTTAATTCCGTAAATGCCACCAAAGTAGGAGTTATCCCCATCATTGTAGTTTTTTGGACCACACCAAATTGTGCATGTGAGAGCCCATATGACACCTATATTTTTACTTGACCATAGCCGTAGACCTCTAATGTATTTTCAGTTACAATATAAGCAACCAATGGCTTATTCAAACTACGGAATTTAAGTTGAAAGTACTACAAATACGTAATTTGGGCAGGTCCAATGTGGGTTTTTTATATTTCAAATATACATGCACCACAAATATTTCAAAAGCATTATGAATGGAACGTATAACTTTTTCTGTATGAATTCACAACGAAAAACCATCAATATGATATTTACAGTATCCAATCACAACGACAATCTGTATGAAAATTGGGAAATATGGCCCTAAAACATATATATCAAAAACAAGTGCTGCTAAGAATGTTATATGCTATGGTTACAGATTTCGTTTATTCAAAAACCCATAATGAAATTTCATTTGGAACATTTCTTTCTTTAACAATATTCCCAAAAAGTAAAGGATTTTGCTAGATTTTGATCCAGTATGGAATTATGTAAAATTAACAGTCCAAAATTAAAACATATAATTTCAACTTAATATATATAAATTTGTAATCTATTTTTTTTTAAGGAAATAGTATACATAGATATATAGTTTATTTTGAAACTCATAGTGAAAATTTGTGTAGAATTTTACATCTTTTGATACTTTTCACCTATAACCAAGTTTCATATTACTTCCATTTACCAACTCGAAAAAAGAAGGAAAAATTGTTCATCAAAAAAATTGGGAAATATTTTCATGTTTATTTTTTTGCAAAATTGATACTGATATTTTCATGATATAAAATATAAATAGACATTTCAGTTTTTTGGTGACCCATAGTGAAATTTGACGAAGAATATTTTTTTCTCCGACATCTTCTCTCTAAAATTATGTTTTGTGGGACAATTTTGAATAAACTCAGATGAAGTCCGACTTTAACCATAAAACGTGTTTTCCATTGTAAGAGATTTCTGGTGACTAGACAAGATTTACAGATTTGGTGTATTCTGATACCTATTGTAAAATTTTATGGCGAACAATTTTGTAGAATATTTGCATTTGATACAATCACATTTTAAAGGGGTTTTTGAAAGATTTTTGAAAAAGGACCAAAAAGACCCCTTTGATGAACCGCATGAGGGTTAAAATTTTTTACAAAAATACTCCTCTGTAAAGTTGCCAAAGACACTATATATCTAAAATGCAAGGATTCAAAGATATCTTAACTCAAATATTTCGAAAAAATTAAAAATGGGCGGAACTTGCCCCGCCGATTTTGGTTACTTTCCGACGTAAACTTTTAAAACGCCGATACACGTGTCTCATATTTTTAGCTCTACTTTCATAATCTACTCGATTTTCCTCGTCATTTTTTTTGTTGTCGCACAGTGTAATTTGTCAATAGTTATGCTCCCGATGGGACACTTAAATTATTATATTATTAGTTATTATAAAAAACTGTTTAATTAAAACAATTATAATAACGATATTTAACTTGATATTAAATAATTATAAAAAAAGGATTTAGGTAGTTTTTTTCAGCAGCGCGGCTATTTATAAATTAGGCTTTTTTGGTGGGAAAATTAGCAAATATCAAATTAAATAAAAAAGGAAATAATAATGTTGATTTGTTCTCCAACACACAGACAGTCATTTAATGCAGCGTAAGTAAAAAACCTTCGCTACATTAAACGACAAACTATTAAAAATATGATTTTTTAAATTTATTTTAAAGCTGTTGGGAAAGCAGAGCGCATCGCGTCGCTTAAAATTACTTTATTTAAAAGTTGTTTACAAATCTTGGCCCTATTTGCACACTGAATTTGTTTGCAAATTTTAATTTTGGTTGTCCAGAAGTTAAAAAACTTTTTAAAAATCAAAATCTACAGAATTAGGCGTGATTATTTGCATTTTAAAGCTGTAGGGAACGCAAAGAGCAACGCGTCGCCTAAAGGTATTTTACAGATTTTGGTCACATTTGCGCACCGAATTGGTTGCACTTTAGGATTTTGGATGTCCAGAATTTATTAAAAAACATATAAAACAACGCGTGATTAATTCCATTTTATGTGTTTTCGCAACACAAAGCGCAAAGCATCGCTTAGAAAAATTTTAAAGATTTTGGTCACATGTACGCACCGAATTGGTTTCAATTTAGAATTTTGGGTATCAAAAATTTTTATAAAAAACCCCTATAAATCAACGCTCCGACTAATTGCATTTTGAATCTATTTTCATCATGTGCTAACTGTTGCAAGACTCGAATAGAAAGGTAAGGAGCAGAAAAAGTGCCATATGTAACAGTTCGAAGCTTGTATACAGAAATATCAGAATCGGAACTGCGCCAAAGTATTTGCTGATAATGTTGTTGATCTTCAAGAACTCGAATCTGCCTACACATTTTCTCCAAATCTGAAGCAAAACCGATTCTAAAACTCCGCCATCTGTTGATGATTGCGGGCAAATCATTTTGTAGGGCAAAACCAGGACAAAGTTCATCATTCTATGAGGTATAAGGAGGTCGCTTGCAACTTCCGTCAAAAACTAAGCGCAATTTCGTAGTTGAACTGGATTCATGTGTAACGCCATGATGAGGCAGAAAACACCGTTAGGTTCAATAGCTTCAGGATACGTGCCACTTTTTGTCATATGACCAAGGAATTCGTATTCTGCCATGAATTTTCGATACTCCGAGGAATAGGTTGAATTGTTGACAAACTTGCTTTAATCTTTTCAGTGCACATTAGTCAGTATGACAGAATTTCGGAGGAGAGTTGCCAAGAATTTGAGCTTTGAAAGGTAATACAACTGTGTATCTCCCATCAGAACCACGAGAGCAATTTTCCTTAAACAATGCTTCACACTCCACTCCTTTGGGTGTCATTTTTCTGGATTCAATGAGCTCTTCTTGTTCCCAGAAGGCTTTTAATTGAGTATCCAGTGTAACCATAGCATATAACATTCTTAGCAGCACTTGTTTTTGATATATATGTTTTAGGGCCATATTTCCCAACTTTCATACATATTGTCGTTGTGATTGGATACTGTAAATATCATACTGATGGTTTTTCGTTGTGAGTTCATACAAAAGATGGTGTACATTCCATTCATAATGCTTTTGAGATATTTGTGGTGCATATATATATGGAATATAAAAAACCCACATTGGACCTGCCCAAATTACGTATTTTTATTAGTACTTTCATCTTAAATTCCCTAGTTTGGATAAGCAATAGGTTGCCTTAGAAATTGACATAAATGACTATATCGTAACTGGTTTCGTTATGGTCATACATGATACAGCTATTTATGTCAAATGCTAGTGTTAATTCCGTAAATGCCACCAAAGTAGGAGTTATCCCCATCATTGTAGTTTTTTGGACCACACCAAATTGTGCATGTGAGAGCCCATATGACACCTATATTTTTACTTGACCATAGCCGTAGACCTCTAATGTATTTTCAGTTACAATATAAGCAACCAAACTACGGAATTTAAGTTGAAAGTACTACAAATACGTAATTTGGGCAGGTCCAATGTGGGTTTTTATACCCTACACCACTATGTGGTAAGGGGTATTATGTGTTAGTGCATTTGTATGTAACATACAAAAGGAAGCGAGATAGACCCATAGTTCCTTCTAGGGATATACATAGAATCACTTTTTGAGTCGATTTATGCATGTCCGTCCGTCCGTCCGTCCGTCCGTTCGCAACGTACAGGTCGCATTTGTTGACCGATTTCGCTGAAAATTGGGGAATACCATTTTTTTAGCCGTCGGAAGATCAAGTTCGAAGATGGGATATATCGGTCCACGTTTTGGTATAGCCCCCATATAACGGTACCCCCCGATTTACGGTATTTTGACGTTTTCAGCTACATTTTCAAACCGATTTGGCTATAATTTGACATCTAGGGTTCTTAAGTGTCAATAAACATATATAACAAAACTTGTGGACATAGGTCCACGTTTTGGTATAGCCCCCATATAACGGTACCCCCCGATTTGCGGTATTTTGACGTTTTTAGCTACATTTTCAGACCGATTTAGCTATAACTTGACATTTAGCGTTCTTATGTATCAATAAACTTATATAACAAAAGTTGTGGACATAGGTCCACGTTTTGGTATAGCCCCCATATAACGGTACCCCCCAATTTACGGTATTTTGACGTTTTAAGCTACATTTTCAGACCGATGTAGGTATAATTTAACATTTAGAGTTCTTAAGTGTCAATAAACATATATAACAAAACTTGTGGACATAGGTCCACGTTTTGGTATAGCCCCCATATAACGGTACCCCCCGATTTGCGGTATTTTGACGTTTTTAGCTACATTTTCAGACCGATTTAGCTATAACTTGACATTTAGGGTTCTTATGTATCAATAAACTTATATAACAAAAGTTGTGGACATAGGTCCCCGTTTTGGTATAGCCCCCATATAACGGTGCCCCCCGATTTACGGTGTTTTGATGTTTTTAGCTACATTTTCAGACCGATATAGCTATAATTTGACATTTAGGGTTCTTATGTATCAATAAACTTATATAACAAAAGTTGTGGACATTGGTCCCCGTTTTGGTATAGCCCCCATATAACGGTGCCCCCCGATTTACGGTGTTTTGATGTTTTTAGCTACATTTTCAGACCGATATAGCTATAATTTGACATTTAGGGTTCTTAAGTGTCAATAAACTTATATAACAAAAGTTGTGGACATAGGTCCACGTTTTGGTATAGCCCCCATATAACGGTACCCTCCGATTTGCGGTATTTTGACGTTTTTAGCTACATTTTCAGACCGATGTAGCTATAATTTAACATTTAGGGTTCTTAAATGTCAATAAACTTATATAACAAAAGTTGTGGACATAGGTCCACGTTTCGGTATAGCCCCCATATAACGGTACCCCCGATTTACGGTATTTTGACAGTTTACCTACATTTTCAGAGCGATTTAGCTATAATTTGATATTTAAAGTTCTTAAATGTCAATAAACTTATATGACAAAACTTGTGGACATAGGTCCAAGCTTTGGTATAGCCCCCATATAACGGTTCATTTATGTTCATATTTTCGTATAGCCCAGATACCTCCGAACTAGCTGTTAATGACATTTGAAGTTCCCACGTTATGTACCGATTTTCGATATTTTGAAGATTCTAGCTAAATTTTTTAACCGAATTAGGAGTTATTTGACATTAAAGGCTCCCATCAAAAACTGTCAACATAGGCCCATGTTTTATTATAACCCCTATATAACAGTACCTCCCAATTAGCCCACCAAAAATTGTCAACATACATAGTTAGATATAGGCACCATAAAAAAGGGCCTCCCGAATAAAGCATAAATGTACATAAACATTATCTGACATTTTAACGTACCTACTTAAAGTTGGGGACAGGAATGAAAAGTAATTATTCTATTTTAGTTCAGAATATTTTATGGTGTAGGGTATGAAAAGTTCGGCCCGGCCGAACTTAATGCTTTTTTACTTGTTTATATTTCAAATATACATGCACCACAAATATTTCAAAAGCATTATGAATGGAACGTATAACTTTTTCTGTATGAATTCACAACGAAAAACCATCAATATGATATTTACAGTATCCAATCACAACGACAATCTGTATGAAAATTGGGAAATATGGCCCTAAAACATATATATCAAAAACAAGTGCTGCTAAGAATGTTATATGCTATGGTTACAGATTTCGTTTATTCAAAAACCCATAATGAAATTTCATTTGGAACATTTCTTTCTTTAACAATATTCCCAAAAAGTAAAGGATTTTGCTAGATTTTGATCCAGTATGGAATTATGTAAAATTAACAGTCCAAAATTAAAACATATAATTTCAACTTAATATATATAAATTTGTAATCTATTTTTTTTTAAGGAAATAGTATACATAGATATATAGTTTATTTTGAAACTCATAGTGAAATTTTGTGTAGAATTTTACATCTTTTGATACTTTTCACCTATAATCAAGTTTCATATTACTTCCATTTACCAACTCGAAAAAAGAAGGAAAAATTGTTCATCAAAAAAATTGGGAAATATTTTCATGTTTATTTTTTTTGCAAAATTGATACTGATATTTTCATGATATAAAATATAAATAGACATTTCAGTTTTTTGGTGACCCATAGTGAAATTTGACGAAGAATATTTTTTTCTCCGACATCTTCTCTCTAAAATTATGTTTTGTGGGACAATTTTGAATAAACTCAGATGAAGTCCGACTTTAACCATAAAACGTGTTTTCCATTGTAAGAGATTTCTGGCGACTAGACAAGATTTACAGATTTGGTGTATTCTGATACCTATTGTAAAATTTTATGGCGAACAATTTTGTAGAATATTTGCATTTGATACAATCACATTTTAAAGGGGTTTTTGAAAGATTTTTGAAAAAGGACCAAAAAGACCCCTTTGATGAACCGCATGAGGGTTAAAATTTTTAACAAAAATACTCCTCTGTAAAGTTGCCAAAGACACTATATATCTAAAATGCAAGGATTCAAAGATATCTTAACTCAAATATTTCGAAAAAATTAAAAATGGGCGGAACTTGCCCCGCCGATTTTGGTTACTTTCCGACGTAAACTTTTAAAACGCCGATACACGTGTCTCATATTTTTAGCTCTACTTTCATAATCTACTCGATTTTCCTCGTCATTTTTTTTGTTGTCGTACAGTGTAATTTGTCAATAGTTATGCTCCCGATGGGACACTTAAATTATTATATTATTAGTTATTATAAAAAACTGTTTAATTAAAACAATTATAATAACGATATTTAACTTGATATTAAATAATTATAAAAAAAGGATTTAGGTAGTTTTTTTCAGCAGCGCGGCTATTTATAAATTAGGCTTTTTTGGTGGGAAAATTAGCAAATATCAAATTAAATAAAAAAGGAAATAATAATGTTGATTTGTTCTCCAACACACAGACAGTCATTTAATGCAGCGTAAGTAAAAAACCTTCGCTACATTAAACGACAAACTATTAAAAATATGATATTTTTAATTTATTTTAAAGCTGTTGGGAAAGCAGAGCGCATCGCGTCGCTTAAATTACTTTATTTAAAAGTTGTTTACAAATCTTGGCCCTATTTGCACACTGAATTTGTTTGCAAATTTTAATTTTGGTTGTCCAGAAGTTAAAAAACTTTTTAAAAATCAAAATCTACAGAATTAGGCGTGATTATTTGCATTTTAAAGCTGTAGGGAACGCAAAGAGCAACGCGTCGCCTAAAGGTATTTTACAGATTTTGGTCACATTTGCGCACCGAATTGGTTGCACTTTAGGATTTTGGATGTCCAGAAGGTATTAAAAAACATATAAAACAACGCGTGATTAATTCCATTTTATGTGTTTTCGCAACACAAAGCGCAAAGCGTCGCTTAGAAAAATTTTAAAGATTTTGGTCACATGTACGCACCGAATTGGTTTCAATTTAGAATTTTGGGTATCAAAAATTTTTATAAAAAACCCCTATAAATCAACGCTCCGACTAATTGCATTTTGAATCTATTTTCATCATGTGCTAACTGTTGCAAGACTCGAATAGAAAGGTAAGGAGCAGAAGAAGTGCCATATGTAACAGTTCGAAGCTTGTATACAGAAATATCAGAATCGGAACTGCGCCAAAGTATTTGCTGATAATGTTGTTGATCTTCAAGAACTCGAATCTGCCTACACATTTTCTCCAAATCTGAAGCAAAACCGATTCTAAAACTCCGCCATCTGTTGATGATTGCGGGCAAATCATTTTGTAGGGCAAAACCAGGACAAAGTTCATCATTCTATGAGGTATAAGGAGGTCGCTTGCAACTTCCGTCAAAAACTACGCGCAATTTCGTAGTTGAACTGGATTCATGTGTAACGCCATGATGAGGCAGAAAACACCGTTAGGTTCAATAGCTTCAGGATACGTGCCACTTTTTGTCATATGACCAAGGAATTCGTATTCTGCCATGAATTTTCGATACTCCGAGGAATAGGTTGAATTGTTGACAAACTTGCTTTAATCTTTTCAGTGCACATTAGTCAGTATGACAGAATTTCGGAGGAGAGTTGCCAAGAATTTGAGCTTTGAAAGGTAATACAACTGTGTATCTCCCATCAGAACCACGAGAGCAATTTTCCTTAAACAATGCTTCACACTCCACTCCTTTGGGTGTCATTTTTCTGGATTCAATGAGCTCTTCTTGTTCCCAGAAGGCTTTTAATTGAGTATCCAGTGAACACAAATTAACATTAACGGTGTGAGCGTAAGAAATTTCTGCCGTTGGGCCAGAAACTATCTATCCGAAATGGGTCAGTTGAAGGAAAATGCCTCTATCAAATTTCCTTTGTTGAGGAAGAAGTATATCACCATACAAATCGCCACCAATGAACAAATCTATGGGATATTTTTTATCGAAATGTGGGTCAGCCAAAGTAAATTCCTCTAATGAGGACAATTTATTTCTGTCCACTGGACCAGCAAAATAATTATTAAGGGAAGGCATAACGTAAGCTTGAGTTCTCAGTTCGAAACCATGTTCGTAAATAGAAGCGAGATTAAACTTAACGAAATTTTTCACAGAGACGGAAAGTCTCAGAAGTTGAGCAGCCATTTCAGTCATGGTAGAACAAATACAAGGTAAAGTTAATACTACAACAAATACAACTCGAACAACAACCACAAAGGAATTTGTTTTTGTTTGTAACGTTACCGCCAGTTGTATTTGTAAGCAAAACAAGGAAATGTCTATAAATTATTGGAATTTAAAAAACTAATAATTTTTCACATTTGGTTCAATATTTTGGAAAACATGAATGAAAATTCGTTACATTTTCAATTTTTATGTTTCCACATCATTCCACTAAATGCATAAATTCTCGCAGAAAGTAGAATTCTTGCAGAAAAGTTTGGGGTCGCTGGAAATTCATAGAAAAAGGAGAAGCTGTTTCAATGTTTTGTTTTAGAAATCAAAGAAGCACATGGTTATTAGGGCTTTATTTTTTTAAATTTTAACAAAATACCTCACATATTAACAAACGTTGTAACGCCTCTACAAGCAGGGATTTACTGCGCGGCTTATCGTTCGAACTTGGAGGAGGTTACATGTCATTGATATGAAGAAGTATTTCTGGGAAATGTTTTTTTTCCGAATGATATATTTTTTCTCAAAAAATATATGTCCCTAATGTACATCGAAATAGAAATAAATGTATAAAATGTCATATGAAATTTGACACTAACGTTACAACCCAGTTCAGTCAGCTGTGTATTGCTGCTACCTTTTCTTATTCTACCATGCATTTCAGTTATCAAAGTCGCTTGAGCTTCTTGATCGAGAATCGATCGTAGTTTGAAATTGCCAAACTCGTTTCTGACAATAACACGAATTGTCGCTAAAAGAACATGAGGCATGACAGCCTCTCAACAGCAGAGGAGGAAGAAGAAGCCACATTATTATTTCGACTATCAGGAATTGTTGAAGTATTAGAGTTGTTGTAAGAGGCATAGTCATTGTGCAGTATAGTGTGGTGGGCTAAATTGCATGATTTGCAACGACTGGTTACTCTACAGTCCTTAGAGAAATGACCAACATTTAGACAATTTCTACAAATTCTCTTTGAATTTATGAAATCAGGCTTCGAGGCAGAGGACATTGCAGCAAATTTGATACACTTGTAAAGAAAGTGACGTTAACCACAACAAGGGCAATTTGCATCATTAAGAGACGCCATATTTACACTCCGATTCTAAGTCGCACGTTGTTATTGAAAAGATTTTGAAAGATTTGGCTTAGTTTGAGGTTTTGTGGCAAATTCAGAATATTCAGAAATTGACTTAAGAGTCCGAAAAGTTGTCTCCAAGAAATTGTATAGAACAGACAGTTTTGGAATTTCTGTTGTAACTTTCAACGATTGCTCCCATTCCTTACAAGTTTGTAGGTCCAACCTAACCGTAATATCTAACCGTAACCGTAACCGTCTAACCGTAATATGAATAAGAAGTGGATCCCAGTTAGAACAGCCCACTTCTAACGCTGTTAATTGACCCATACAATTCCTAGTGGAGTCGTAAAGATTTTTTATGCTCTCACAAGAGCCATTCGATTTGGGAATATTCAGTAATTTTCGCAAAACAGTATCAGAAATTTTTCTTTTGTTATGATACCTTTTTTCTAAGGTATCCCATGCCAAATCATAACTAGCTTCTGATGCAGGATATTCGTTCACAATAGATGGTGGAGTATCACGACACGAATTTTTCAGGAAATAATATTTCTGAACTTTAGACAAACTTTGATTGCTATAAACCAACGAAACGAACATGTCCCGGTATGATATCCAGTTTAAGTAATCCCCAGAGAAAGTCGGAATATCGATTTTGGGAAGACGAACTTCGGCTAAAATAGTCTCGTTTCGTTGCGAATTCGATGCATGGGAGGTAGAATGGAAGTGTGGCGAGTTTGGAGTATGGGAATCAGTCATAAAATCAAGTAATTTTCCCTTACTCTTGAGAAACGTTCGGCAGAATTGATGATGCACATCATCATTGAAATATGGAATATCAGAAATATTGAGTGATCTATCTCGGAATAAATCGAAAGTTTTGCTCGTGATTCTCATCAAAAGCTCTTTGTAACTCTTCGATTTTATCCAGATAGCTTTGACATACGCCGCGAGTTTTGTTCTCGACGGGCAATTTCTCAAAATCAGAAATAATTCTCTGAACACGAGACAACAACAATTTTTGGTCTTCTATAGCTCTAGATGAACCCACCATTTTAAATCAGGGTTTAGGCAAAAAAGAATATAGAAATGATCGATACACTTGGAGGCAATAAATAGAGAGATTCACAGAAAATTATAGGACGTACTATTTTCAAAAAACAGCAGTGCAATTCGGAGAAAATTTTTGAACGGTACACAAAATACTCTTTTTATCTCAGAAAGGTCTTAAGATTTGGATAAAGCAACCAAACTGTTGATTGGCACAAGAAAAATCACTATTTTGTTTTCCAGCAAGGGCAGTTTTTGAATTAAGTCCAATTTACATATGCACATTAAATGATTTCTTTTTACGAAATGCTAGAATCAAATGAAGTGTATTTACATCTGTTTTTTTGCGTCATTTGCTTACGCACACAATCGCACATACACACTTATACAATAACACAAACACACGCACACAATATATTTATTCAGAGAAATAGGAATTTCACAACACAAATGTGTATCAAATGACTTAAATTAATTCTAAAAACAAAAAATCATAATTTTTGCAAGTTTTTTAAACATTTATTTTCACTTTTGTCATCGTTTGAGTATTTTGGATTTTCTACAACACACACAAACAAACAAAGACATCATAAAACAGTTGCATTTTTTGGCAGTTTATGACAAAAAAAAAAACTGGGCTGCTTATAATAGTATGGTATTTTCGTGTGTTGTTTAGAATAAATGACGCAGCTATCGTCATTTATTTTTGTATGGTAAATGACGCAAAATGTTGCCTGTTTTAGCAAATAAATGACGAAACAGCTCCAAATGACGAAAAAGTTGCTAATGTAAATTGGACATTATAGACAGATCACCAATTTTACTTCAGCACAGGAAGAGATTTGATTTGGTTAATTGATTTAGAAATTTGCAGTTTTAAGCACAGGATTTGAAAATGTTCACAGTCTAATAGAACAAATATTTTTTGCAGGAATAGCTTATTGAAGTTTTTACTTATCGTTCAAAAGGTTCACTTGATTCTGTATTGATGAAAATGTTCAATATGTTTTACCGTCGGCAAAACACACATACATATATTCGCATGAAAATGTTCACAATTTTTTTATATTGTTTGGAACGCGTCGCGGTTCCCGGCGGTTTCGGCAAAATGTATGAGAAATAGGCAGTTTGCATAAGCAAAATAAAACACAGAAAGTTTTCTTAGAGAATTTACAATAGTCACTGGGGACAATTTTATTTGTTTTGCAAAATTATAATTAATTATAATTTGTCAATAATTATGCTCCCGATGGGACACTTAAATTATTATATTATTAGTTAGTATAAAAAACTGCTTTATTAAAACAATTACAATAACGATATTTAACTTGATATTAAATAAATATAAAAAAAGGATTTAGGTAGTTTTTCTCAGCAGCGCGGCAGTAAGAGTGTAGAGCATTATAATTTAAAGGGAAAATTATAAATTAGGCTTTTTTGGTGGGAAAATTAGCAAATATCAAATTAAATAAAAAATAGGGCATAATAATGTTGTTTTGTTCTCCAACACACAGACAGTCATTTAATGCAGCGTAAGTAAAAAGCCTTCGCTACATTAAACGACAAACTATTAAAAATATGATTTTTTAAATTTATTTTAAAGCTGTTGGGAACGCAGAGCGCAACGCGTCGCTTAAAAGTACTATATTTAAAAGTAGTTTACAAATCTTGGCCCTATTTGCACACTAAATTTGTTTGCAAATTTTAATTTTGGTTGTCCAAAAGTTAAAAAACTTTTTAAAAAACAAAATCTACAGAATTGCGCGTGATTATTTGCATTTTAAAGCTGTAGGGAACGCATAGCGCAACGCGTCGCCTAAAGGTATTTTACAGATTTTGGTCACATTTGCGCACCGAATTGGTTGCACTTTAGGATTTTGGATTTCCTAGAAGGTATAAAAAAACGTATAAAACAACGCGTGATTAATTCCATTTTATGTGTTTTCGCAACACAAAGCGCAAAGCGTCGCTTAGAAGTATTTTGCAGATTTTGGTCACATGTACGCACCGAATTGGTTTCAATTTAGGATTTTGGGTATCAAAAATTTTTATAAAAACCCCTATAAATCAACGCTCCGACTAATTGCATTTTGAATCTATTGTCAACACAATGCGCATCGCGATGCTTAAAAGTGGTTTTCAAATTTTGGCCACATTTGCGCATTAAATTTGTTTGCAATTTATGATTTTGGGTGTCAAGAAGTTAGAAGACATTTTAAAAAACCAAACCTAGAGAAAAACGCGTGATTAGTTACATTTTAAAGCTGTTAAGAATGCAAAGTGCAACGCGATGCTTAAAAGTATTTTACAGATTTTGGCCACAATTGCTCACCGAATTGGTTGCATTCTAGGATTTTGGATGTACAGAAGTTAGAACACATTTTTGTATAAAAGAAAAACTTATAAAACAAAGCGTGATTAATTCAATTTTTAAGGTCTTGTCAACAAAAAACGTCGCGTAAGGTAAGGCCACATTAGGCAAATATGTGCTCAAAAGTGACAAACAGTTAATTAATTTCTCGCTAGACACGAGCTTACTGACCAAGACGCTTTTTGAAAAAGGAAAGCCGACGATACGAACCCAAATAACCACCACTGTATGACATGACATGTTTCGCCTTTGGTTTAGGAAGACTCCTCAGACACATCGATTGTGGGGCGGCTTCGCTATCATCTAACTTTTTTCCTCTTTCAAATGCAATTTGTTTTTTACAAAGTTGAATTTTTTGTTCAAATCTTTGTATGGCTTTCATGACAAACGCTTAGCGTAGCCTTTGAAAGTTATGAGTTTGGTTCTGAACACTAGTAGAGTAATGAGGATGGTTCAAAATCCATTAAAAAACTCAAATTACAAGTCATATAGTAATTAAAAGTATCAAATTACATATCTTAAGTAAACAAATGGGGTAAAAAGGGTCGCAGACTCATTTATAAAGTAAACAAACAGCATACCATGAGATGGGGTGACCGTGGGAAATTCTTGGAATTCCTTATGCTGGGGGGAAGCATGTCCACTATCAACGTGGGTGGCTTCGTTTGTCCGTCCGTCTGTCCGTAAGCATGCTGGATCGTGTCCATGATCAATGTGGGTGGTCTCGTTTGTCCGTCTGTCTGTTGATTGATCTAATTATGAAGCATTGACCATTGTTGAGGCATTGTGTTTATTGTATGTTTGTGTGTATGTCGTTTGGTTCTTTTGCTTTACTTTCAGTCAGAGGACAAGTGTACTGAGTATTTACTGAGTGTTTGAATATGAATTCGATCGATCTTCTCGATTTGTTTATTATTATTCGATGAAGGCGACAAAGTCTTTAATATTTAATTGAAGGGTGGATTGAATTTTTGGTTGCTTCAAATTGACCTTGTCAAAGGATTTGGATATGAATGCAAATATGATTGGGGGAGTTAAGGGGGAAAGGGGAACCAATGTGTACAAATGAGAAATCGATGACCATTGTTGAGGCATAGCGTTTGTGGTGGTACACTGGAAAAATATGTATGCATGTGTGACCATCTGAAATTCTTGGAATTTAGTCTGTCTGTCCGTAATGTAACAATTAACACGCGTTACCATGGGGCAATTCTGGGAATTCCGTCCGTCCATCCGTCCGCGGGAATTTTTTGGAATTCCGTATATGCGTAAGCATGCTGAATCGTGTCCATGATCAACGTGGGTGGTCCTGTTTGTCCGTCAGTCTCTCAGTCCGTTTGCCAGTTCATTGATCTAATTTCCTAATGTTGTGAAATAAATGACGTCATCATTTGGGTTTAAATAATTATGATTGAAACTGTACGCAACAAGCATTTCTTTGAGCGCATAAATGAAACGATCCAAATGAATTCATTTGGATCTTTTCGATTTGTTTATTTCAGAAGTTAAGTAAAGAATTGGCAAACACTTGAATATTGGATTGAAGGGATGGTTCGGGATATTAAAGTATATGTGGGTGCTAGTGCATGTTTGATTCTTTACAGTTATGATGAATGTAATGGCATTATGTTGTAGCTCTTTGTTATGAGTAAGAGCTTGAAAGCGGAAATCAACGAATGCTTTTTAGTTAGAGCATTAACCCTATGTTTGTATGAATGTTGCCCTTCGATTGAAGCAGTGACCATTGTTGAAGCAATGGGTTTATATGTACATATTTTTGTGTGTATGCCGTATGATTCCTTTGCTTTGCATTGGATCAGCAGCCACGATCGCTTTATTTTATGTTTGTGTGTATGTCGTTTGGTTCTTTTTCCATTCCTTGAAATCAGCAGGCGTAATTGTCGCCTTTAACGAAAGCAAAAGGCGACAAGTGCCTGTGATTAGGGAAGTTAAGGGGGATGGGGGAACCAATGTGTACAAATAAGAAATCGATGACCATTGTTGAGGCATAGCGTTTATATGTACGTCAGTCCAGCTTCCTTTAAATTTATGCTGTGTCTGTTTGCATTAAACCAAAAGAAGGAATCATTGAACTTTCATTCAGTATTACACAATATCGGATTTGTTTTGATTAAATGTTATGAAACTAGGTTATTGGACTTTTTTAAAGACGACACCACGTCTGGTTCTTTAAACCCTGTATGTATATATAAATGTATGTATATTTGTGGTTATATTGACCTTGAAAATGAATATGTTTAGATTATAACGTTGATTTCCTTACCTCTGTGTATGGAAAAGTGAAGATAGGTTTATTTTAGGAGAGTAAAGGGGGAAAAGGGAATAGCGAAAAAAAGAAATCAATCTTTACAAATAAGAAATCGACAAGAACTTTTAGTTGGCTTAACATATGTATGCTTAATGAATTCCACAATATTGTGAAATTCATGCTCTTTTCGATTTGTTTATTTCAAAAGTCAAACTAGGAATCGTCAAAGACTTGAATATGGAATTGTAGGGGTGATTTGGATATAAGTGGATCTTTGCAGTTGTGAAGAATGTATGACATTAATGCTCCACATGAATTCGTTAGATTTTTTAGATGTGTTTGTTTTGGAAGTCAAATTAAGATTCGGGTTATTGGAATATACAAATTTGGGTGCGTATGTTTGTTTTATTCTTTACAGTTATAAAGGAAAGTATGGAATTATGCTGCAACACTGGTTTACATTATGATTAAGAGATTTGAAGGGGGAATGCAGGGAAAGAATAGAATTTGCTTTAAGCTCTGTTTAAGCATTGTTCTGCGACCATTCGATTGAAGTAATGATCATTGTTGAGGCATTATTATGTATGACCATCAACTTTATGTTGTTATATGTTTACATTAAAACAAAAGAAGGAATCATTGATTTTTCATTCAGTATTACTCAATATCCAATTTTGTTATTATTATGGATTATTGGACCTTTTTCAAAGATAAGAAATGTGGCTGGAACATCAAATAGAGGCAAAAGTATGCTTCAACTTGACCTTGAAATAAAATGTGAAAATATGCTTATGTTGCTTTTTTTTATCACAACATCTAAATATCACCCCATTTCTCCGCAATTTAATACACAAATTATGAAAAACAAAAATCTCACTCTTCATTAACATTTAAGATCTATAAATGCATACATATATTGTAATAATTTTATTAGTCAGAAACATACTTTCAAACTGGTACAATATGGATTCTCAACATATTCTTCCTGAAATCTTCAAGTAAAGCACATTAAGGGAGTCGAAGGATATCGAAGCAGACAAATATTTGTTAAGAATAACGGATGAAATTCAGGCGGAATTCTATATAACACATGGTTTGAAAACGGACAGAAACAGAATCCTTAAGCTTTTAAAAAGGATGGAGAAAATCACAAATGTCAATAATAATTGAATTTAAATGATTATTAATAAATAAGAAATAAACAAATATTTTTGTTGCATATTTTTTGGGGGAAGAGAATGCAATGGTTTATGTATAATGGTCATCTTCTAATCTAAAATTTTGTCCCTGTGTTTAGCAAAAATATGGCAACACTATACACAGTCACTATTTCGTGCTACAGCTCGATTTTCGTTTCAACAACTTATTATTATAGCTCACCCTATCCCTAATTTGGTTCAACAGCACTCTCTTAGAGTTAAACAGCTTCATATTATAACTTAAGAGCTCCCTAATCTTATTCAACAGTTTCGTACTCAACCCTCTTCACTTAAGATCGAACCTCTTCATACAAGGAACACATTTTGATAGTTATCAAACATACCATTTGCTTCAAATTTATGAAAGTTAAAAAAGCAAGCAAATATATATTAGTGTACCTCACTCAAATTGAAAATTCGAAGGAAAAGAAACTTAAACAATGCCATCTAGGGGTTGAGCTATCGATACCTAAATTATTACGAAGATATTATAAATGCTGACTTGTGTACATAACTGTACCATATTACTCATTAAAACAAAAAACGAAATAAAAAACAATGATATTCAGAAGACCATAGATTGCATTTATTTCGTAATCGCAGTGTACACATTTGAATAATTAATATATAATATCTGCCTCTCGTAGTTCTTCAATTATAGAAACCATCTCATTTGTGTGGTCATATTTTCCATTTTGATTTGATTCCACCAACCGCTTTAGTCGTTCAACAAGAACATTGGGATCGTTCCAATATACATATTGAGGTTTTTCGGAATTTACTCTCATTAGGCCTTTGCCAGTGTGAGTACCATCGATTATCTTCTTTATTATATTGGTGTATTTATATCCTTTGTTAGATTTCACTCGTTCATTATGGCTGTAGTTTACTTTATGTGCATTGGATCCCAGTAAAATTTTCTTATATATCTCCAACTCTGATTCATCGTAGTTTTTGGGTTTTTGATGAAAGAGAAGTTCAAATAAGCCTGGTGTGAGCGCCCAATTCTGGTTTCCTACGATAATTTTTTCATTATTTATTTCTAAAGGTTTATCTCCAAATTTCCATTCCCCATTAACATCTTTATGTGGACCGTATACAGTGTCCAGATTATTATTGATTTTCAATTGAAGAAGATTGTTTTCATAATCATAATCATCATGATCAGAATAAAAAGATTCTTCTCCACCCTCATCGTTGCTTGACTCATCTTGATTATTATCTTCTTCGTACTCTTCATCGTTTGCAGTGACTTCGTTTTTAAAATCTTCCTTATGTTTCTTGATACTGGAAAACGGTGTTTTCTCATATTCATGCATATTTTCTGTCTTGGATATCATGTATTTGGATGCATTTTCACTTGTGGTTTTAACTAATTTGTTTAGTTCATCTGTTATTGGTTTGAAGGTATTTTCCAATTGGGTTGTTCTTGCTTGTTCTCCCCTTTTAATGTTTTGAAATTTTCTTTTCAAAACATTGCGGGATTGAACCAATCGTTTCAACATTTCTTCTTCCATAGTTACAGTTCTACTGTTAAATGTGGGACATTGTCACAATATAAATAGTGTATCCCTTGATCTTAACCCAACCTAACTTGAACCCAACCTGAATCCAACCTAACCCGAACCCAACCTAACCTAACCCGAACTCAACCTAACCCGAACCCAACCTAACCCGAACCCAACCTAACCCGAACCCAACCTAATCCGAACCCAACCTAACCCGAACCCAACCTAACCCGAACCCAACCTACCCCGAACCCAACGTAACCCGAACCCAACCCAACCTAACCTGAAACCAACCTCAACACCATATGCATATTTAATATTTTACAATCATGCTTAAATGTTCATAATTGTCGCAGATGTGTATTCGCCTTTTCTATTGTTTATTATCCTAGAACAAAAAAGAATACTTTATATTTTGTATACAAACAATATTATTCATTTATTTAGTCATCTCTAATATACATATCAAAAGCTTGAGTGTCGTCGGCTAAACTATAAACCATGGATCGTTTTCATCCAATGCCCATACGTTTTGTGCTTCTGGTATATACGGATAATCTTCTTCTGAATTCTCCAAAGATTGGTTTGTTCGGGTTTCGTTCTCCTTTCCTTCAGCATCGGTTTCCACTAGCAGAGACTCATTATACTTTGCCTCGAATTCACTTACAGCTTTTACGCAAGCAGCCTCGAACTCATAGTCCATTTCAAATAATTCAGTTTGTTGTGGTGTATTTTGTGTTGCCTCGTAATGGTCTAACATATTGCAACAAATGTTTTCGAACTCTGTTTCATTCTCGAACTCAACTCCTAGCTCTCCGTTGATATTACTGACCATTTTTAGGTTTCTTACTTTTCTTGATGAAATGTTTCACTCCTTTAAAGGAATTTTGAAAACTGAATATAGTTTCCGAGTCTAACCCAACTTTTATAGGGGTTTAATGTTTATATTAAATATAAAAGGAATACATCAAAAGAAATGACTGTCCAAGACGACAAAACTATATATACATACATATAGGGTTTTATATAATAAATGCAATCTATGGTCTTCTGAATATCATTGTTTTTTATTTCATTTTTTGTTTTAATGAGTAATATGGTATAGTTATGACTGTCCAAGACGACAAAACTATATATACATACATATAGGGTTTTATATAATAAATGCAATCTATGGTCTTCTGAATATCATTGTTTTTTATTTCATTTTTTGTTTTAATGAGTAATATGGTACAGTTATGTACACAAGTCAGCATTTATAATATCTTCGTAATAATTTAGGTATCGATAGCTCAACCCCTAGATGGCATTGTTTAAGTTTCTTTTCCTTCGAATTTTCAATTTGAGTGAGGTACACTAATATATATTTGCTTGCTTTTTTAACTTTCATAAATTTGAAGCAAATGGTATGTTTGATAACTATCAAAATGTGTTCCTTGTATGAAGAGGTTCGATCTTAAGTGAAGAGGGTTGAGTACGAAACTGTTGAATAAGATTAGGGAGCTCTTAAGTTATAATATGAAGCTGTTTAACTCTAAGAGAGTGCTGTTGAACCAAATTAGGGATAGGGTGAGCTATAATAATAAGTTGTTGAAACGAAAATCGAGCTGTAGCACGAAATAGTGACTGTGTATAGTGTTGCCATATTTTTGCTAAACACAGGGACAAAATTTTAGATTAGAAGATGACCATTATACATAAACCATTGCATTCTCTTCCCCCAAAAAATATGCAACAAAAATATTTGTTTATTTCTTATTTATTAATAATCATTTAAATTCAATTATTATTGACATTTGTGATTTTCTCCATCCTTTTTAAAAGCTTAAGGATTCTGTTTCTGTCCGTTTTCAAACCATGTGCTATATAGAATTCCGCCTGAATTTCATCCGTTATTCTTAACAAATATTTGTCTGCTTCGATATCCTTCGACTCCCTTAATGTGCTTTACTTGAAGATTTCAGGAAGAATATGTTGAGAATCCATATTGTACCAGTTTGAAAGTATGTTTCTGACTAATAAAATTATTACAATATATGTATGCATTTATAGATCTTAAATGTTAATGAAGAGTGAGATTTTTGTTTTTCATAATTTGTGTATTAAATTGCGGAGAAATGGGGTGATATTTAGATGTTGTGATAAAAAAAAAGCAACATAAGCATATTTTCACATTTTATTTCAAGGTCAAGTTGAAGCATACTTTTGCCTCTATTTGATGTTCCAGCCACATTTCTTATCTTTGAAAAAGGTCCAATAATCCATAATAATAACAAAATTGGATATTGAGTAATACTGAATGAAAAATCAATGATTCCTTCTTTTGTTTTAATGTAAACATATAACAACATAAAGTTGATGGTCATACATAATAATGCCTCAACAATGATCATTACTTCAATCGAATGGTCGCAGAACAATGCTTAAACAGAGCTTAAAGCAAATTCTATTCTTTCCCTGCATTCCCCCTTCAAATCTCTTAATCATAATGTAAACCAGTGTTGCAGCATAATTCCATACTTTCCTTTATAACTGTAAAGAATAAAACAAACATACGCACCCAAATTTGTATATTCCAATAACCCGAATCTTAATTTGACTTCCAAAACAAACACATCTAAAAAATCTAACGAATTCATGTGGAGCATTAATGTCATACATTCTTCACAACTGCAAAGATCCACTTATATCCAAATCACCCCTACAATTCCATATTCAAGTCTTTGACGATTCCTAGTTTGACTTTTGAAATAAACAAATCGAAAAGAGCATGAATTTCACAATATTGTGGAATTCATTAAGCATACATATGTTAAGCCAACTAAAAGTTCTTGTCGATTTCTTATTTGTAAAGATTGATTTCTTTTTTTCGCTATTCCCTTTTCCCCCTTTACTCTCCTAAAATAAACCTATCTTCACTTTTCCATACACAGAGGTAAGGAAATCAACGTTATAATCTAAACATATTCATTTTCAAGGTCAATATAACCACAAATATACATACATTTATATATACATACAGGGTTTAAAGAACCAGACGTGGTGTCGTCTTTAAAAAAGTCCAATAACCTAGTTTCATAACATTTAATCAAAACAAATCCGATATTGTGTAATACTGAATGAAAGTTCAATGATTCCTTCTTTTGGTTTAATGCAAACAGACACAGCATAAATTTAAAGGAAGCTGGACTGACGTACATATAAACGCTATGCCTCAACAATGGTCATCGATTTCTTATTTGTACACATTGGTTCCCCCATCCCCCTTAACTTCCCTAATCACAGGCACTTGTCGCCTTTTGCTTTCGTTAAAGGCGACAATTACGCCTGCTGATTTCAAGGAATGGAAAAAGAACCAAACGACATACACACAAACATAAAATAAAGCGATCGTGGCTGCTGATCCAATGCAAAGCAAAGGAATCATACGGCATACACACAAAAATATGTACATATAAACCCATTGCTTCAACAATGGTCACTGCTTCAATCGAAGGGCAACATTCATACAAACATAGGGTTAATGCTCTAACTAAAAAGCATTCGTTGATTTCCGCTTTCAAGCTCTTACTCATAACAAAGAGCTACAACATAATGCCATTACATTCATCATAACTGTAAAGAATCAAACATGCACTAGCACCCACATATACTTTAATATCCCGAACCATCCCTTCAATCCAATATTCAAGTGTTTGCCAATTCTTTACTTAACTTCTGAAATAAACAAATCGAAAAGATCCAAATGAATTCATTTGGATCGTTTCATTTATGCGCTCAAAGAAATGCTTGTTGCGTACAGTTTCAATCATAATTATTTAAACCCAAATGATGACGTCATTTATTTCACAACATTAGGAAATTAGATCAATGAACTGGCAAACGGACTGAGAGACTGACGGACAAACAGGACCACCCACGTTGATCATGGACACGATTCAGCATGCTTACGCATATACGGAATTCCAAAAAGTTCCCGCGGACGGATGGACGGACGGAATTCCCAGAATTGCCCCATGGTAACGCGTGTTAATTGTTACATTACGGACAGACAGACTAAATTCCAAGAATTTCAGATGGTCACACATGCATACATATTTTTCCAGTGTACCACCACAAACGCTATGCCTCAACAATGGTCATCGATTTCTCATTTGTACACATTGGTTCCCCTTTCCCCCTTAACTCCCCCAATCATATTTGCATTCATATCCAAATCCTTTGACAAGGTCAATTTGAAGCAACCAAAAATTCAATCCACCCTTCAATTAAATATTAAAGACTTTGTCGCCTTCATCGAATAATAATAAACAAATCGAGAAGATCGATCGAATTCATATTCAAACACTCAGTAAATACTCAGTACACTTGTCCTCTGACTGAAAGTAAAGCAAAAGAACCAAACGACATACACACAAACATACAATAAACACAATGCCTCAACAATGGTCAATGCTTCATAATTAGATCAATCAACAGACAGACGGACAAACGAGACCACCCACATTGATCATGGACACGATCCAGCATGCTTACGGACAGACGGACGGACAAACGAAGCCACCCACGTTGATAGTGGACATGCTTCCCCCCAGCATAAGGAATTCCAAGAATTTCCCACGGTCACCCCATCTCATGGTATGCTGTTTGTTTACTTTATAAATGAGTCTGCGACCCTTTTTACCCCATTTGTTTACTTAAGATATGTAATTTGATACTTTTAATTACTATATGACTTGTAATTTGAGTTTTTTAATGGATTTTGAACCATCCTCATTACTCTACTAACACTAACACGCCGTATTTATGTGCACAGGGGCTTCATTGAATTATTTTGAATTGCATACAATTATTAAAAAAATTAAACTTGAACAACTATGTAAGCTCGCTCTGCTGTACTATTATCGTTTTGAAACTTCCCACCCCTGTGCGTATAAACGATACTTTCCAAAACTGGTCGCTGATGGAAACATCACTCTCTCTCTATTTATATTTTGTTCCTTTTTGCTTCTTGTCAACCTTTTCTTTTTTCTATTATTGAGTTTACGTGATCGAAGCGACCGGTTGGGACGAGCAAAATTCCTCTTGTTTTTTTTTTTGTATAATCAAACCTAAAATTAACATTAAAAATATTGTCAAAATTCGTGATATAATAGTTGTGGAAACAGTGAATTAAATAAATCCACCCAGTTATATGAAAACCTATATAAACCCACCAGTGTATCTTAAATTGAAAAAATGCAACACGGTAAAACCAATAATATACATAGTTTGTGTGTTTCTTACCTATCCCAGTTGGGTAGATAATCGTGCCTTCCTTTGTAAAAAAAAGTATTATTGTTTTAATCTACCCCGGTTGGGCTTAAGCTTTCTTCCATTTTTTCCGCCCCAGTGAGGCTGCTGTATTACATTGTTCGGTTGTGTGGTGTCCAAGTGCGTCTGGACGGCAACGTGTCGCTACCGCGATTCGAATCGGGTATTTTGAAGCCGCAGGAGTTACCGGTATTGTGTTATATCATACCAAAACATATGGTCCTTGCGATCCCTACGAGGAATCAGCTATTTTTTATAATAATCATCAGGCGAATATCAATCGAATCTAAAGGTACGTACACATTTTGCATTGTTGGTGCATAAAAGGAAAAGTGGCCCTCATATCCATCCATACAATTACCCGATACATATCCTAAAACCTTTCCCTATTTGCTGCGTTGCAAAATTTCAATGTTCTGGAGAACATTTTAGCAACAAAATCCATATCTCGTTACTCCAAAATCTTGTGGTAGATTAGAGTCATTCCATTCCCGCGAAAATAAAATAAAAATAATAAAAACATAAACAAGAAATTGTGTGCTACACACACGAATTAAACCCACGTACACACATACATATGTACAAATACTAATGAGGGAAGATTGAGTTGTTGACGTCGTTGGTTCTCTCGGACTCTCTGCCTCAGTCAATGAGAAGAAGATAAACAATATAAAGAGCAACACGATGGGAGGAAGAAGTCTTATTTAAATGAATCAACCTCTATTTGATAGCTAACATATTTGAACGACCCAACGAAAATAAATAAATAGAAAACATTTGATCAATATTTACACAACAATCAGATGTTAGTGTCATTAAATTTATTATTTATTTTTCGGGAATTAACCGATTGCGTTCATGCATTTGTTGACATATTTGTTGGAAAGTAACTATTGTTGAAGAAAAATTTTAAATCTCTGCAAAGGCACATTGTTTTCTGTTTTGACTTTTCTGGCGGACGCATACACAGCTCCACACTCACACGCATTATATTTGATCTCTCTGACGTCGAGGTGTTATTCTCTGTCTCTGCAGTCTCTGTCGATGGTGTCGATGTCGCTTTGTGCTGTTTTCAACTACCTAAAGAAGTGTTGGTGGTTTCTATTACATTCCATTAGGAAACCATTTAACGAATATTGAAACAAAAGAACATTTCTTAGCACAGTGTTTTGAAAGGGGAATATAATTGAAGATAAAGAAATAATTTAATTACGTAATTTATCCATCGACCATATCGGATTGTGTTTGGAATCATAGAAGTGAAATAAATTCTGTTGTTCACCAAAATATATGTTGTCAATTTCTCGTTTAACTGTCCCAGGCAGAATCACAATAATTTTAAAGAAAACTGTTGTTGGCATACGAGAAGTTTGTTGGTATCGATCTTAAGCTAGAGATCTGTTTGCTCTTGGATAATTAGCGTGTGGTTGGAGGGGGATACCTTTAGAAAATAATTTGGCAACAATTCTTGCCAATCAAATTACCACGACACAGTGGTTTCGTAAAAAAAATATACACAGCTGTTATAAATTTTATTGGAAATTTGAACTCCCCCCATTCATTATTGGCTACCATTATTAATTCATCGCTGGCATAGTTAAAAATAAAATTATTATTTTAAAATATCATTACATTGTCACTTCGAACTCAATAACTGGAGCAAAAAGTTGTCAATTTATAAACAAAAACTCTTAGTTTGATATTTGCAAACAAACACATACAATACCAGCAGTGTGTTTTAGACAATGCTATTTTCTTTGTTCTCCCCTGGCAGTGTAAGGAGCAATTGATACTTACGTCGGCGTATCAGTGGCGACAGCGCAATTGTGGATAGCCTCACAGTGGTGCGCATGCAAATAGAATAGAAAAGCTTCAATAAATTTTTACATCATTTGAGTTGAAAAGTACTTTCCCATGAGCAATAAACGCTTCCAATACAAAAGTTTCGTTGTTTTTGAAGGGGTTTTTATTGAAAAGAAGGTTATAAATTGCTATCTCGGAAGTGGGACCATTCGTATAAAGTTTGCAGTGGCTGGAGTATGGTATAAAACTTTCTTGAACATTGCATTCAAAAGTTTTTCGTACAGAGCAAAAATCATTTTCCCATATTTGTACTACTGACTCGAATTGGGAGCAATATCAAAGACAAGATAAAATTATTTCGCAGACTTGGAACAAAATTTTTCTTCAACTATATACAAAAATACAACGATTTTGCACATTGAAAACCTTTTGTCCCAATTTTTAAGAATAAGTTGAGGACAAAGATTTTTTTTCAATAAATTTCACATTTTACTATACATCGTTGAGAATCTGTCCCTTGCGTCGGATCGTTGACTAAATATATATTTTTATCCCAAAAATATTGACTTTACTAAACTGACTCGCAGCGTCATGGGCGTAATGGAGGAATTTTTAGTTCAGTGTGAAGAAATAACTGCATTTGAAACTCTGCTTAAGGATGCTGATTTAAAATAATATAATGATATTGCTTTAGATGCAGAAAGGCAGGAGTTAGAAAGCTTGTGGGAAGAATGGAAAAATTACTATAAAAAGTGAATTACTGAACCCGATTTTCAGAAAAAAGACAAAACCACAGTGAGAAACAAAAAGTCAGAAATACATAAGATTTACATGAAATGTCTCACTCTAATAGGAGACGCTAAGGACAGAATTAAAGCATCGTCTTCAAAAGCAAAGGCAAAAACTATCTCGTCAATTGCTGTCCCAACGTGCGACAGAGATGTTCCACGGAGACTATTTAAACTGGCCCAGCTTTCGAGACTTATTCACAGCAATATACGTGACTAATGAAAAGCTAAGTCCAGTGGAAAAATTCTATCACTTGATGCAAAAAAACTGGTGGAGAAGCGGGACAAATTATCCAGCATATCCCCCCAACTGAAGAGGGTTTCGATATAGCGTGGGAAAATCTCAAATCTCAATATGAGAATAAGCGAATTCTGATAAATAACCAATTGAGAACCATATTTAATCTGGCCCAATGTTCCCAAGAATCCGCGAGTTCCTTGAAAAAGCTACAAAGAGACATTAACAAAAAAATCAGAAATAATTCTCTGAACACGAGACAACAACAATTTTTGGTCTTCTATAGCTCTAGATGAACCCTCCATTTTAAATCAGGGTTTAGGCAAAAAAGAATATAGAAATGATCGTTACACTTGGAGGCAGTAAACAGAGAGATTCACAGAAAATTAAAGGACGTACTATTTTCAAAAAAACAGCAGTGCAATTCGTAGAAAAGTTTTTGAACGGTACACAAAATACTCTTTCAAAAAGGTCTTAAGATTTGGACAAAGCAACCAAACTGTTGATTGTCACAAGAAAAGTCACTATTTCGTTTTCCAGCAAGGGCAGTTTTTGAATTAAGTCCAATTTACATATGCACATTAAATGATTTCGTTTTACGAAATCCTAGAATTAAATGAAGTGTATTTACATCTGTTTTTTGCGTCATTTGCTTACGCACACAATCGCACATACACACTTATACAATAACACAAACACACGCACACAATATATTTATTCAGAGAAATAGGAATTTCACAACACAAATGTTTATCAAATGACTTAAATAATTTCTAAAAACAAAAAATCATAATTTTTGCAAGTTTTTTAAACATTTATTTTCACTTTTGTCATCGTTTGAGTATTTTGGATTTTCTACAACACACACAAACAAACAAAGACATCATAAAACAGTTGCATTTTTTGGCAGTTTATGACAAAAAAAAAAAACTGGGCTGCTTATAATAGTATGGTATTTTCGTGTGTTGTTTAGAATAAATGACGCAGCTATCGTCATTTTTTTTTTGTATGGTAAATGACGCAAAATGTTGCCTGTTTTAGCAAATAAATGACGAAACAGCTCCAAATGACGAAAAAGTTGCTAATGTAAATTGGACATTATAGACAGATCACCAATTTTACTTCAGCACAGGAAGAGATTTGATTTGGTTAATTGATTTAGAAATTTGCAGTTTTAAGCACAGGATTTGAAAATGTTCACAGTCTAATAGAATAAATATTTTTTGCAGGAATAGCTTATTGAAGTTTTTACTTATCGTTCAAAAGGTTCACTTGATTCTGTATTGATGAAAATGTTCAATATGTTTTACCGTCGGCAAAACACACATACATATATTCGCATGAAAATGTTCACAATTTTTTTATATTGTTTGGAACGCGTCGCGGTTCCCGGCGGTTTCGGCAAAGTGTATGAGAAATAGGCAGTTTGCATAGGCAAAATAAAACACAGAAAGCAAAATAAAACACATACATATATTCGCATGAAAATGTTCACAATTTTTTTATATTGTTTGGAACGCGTCGCGGTTCCCGGCGGTTTCGGCAAAATGTGTGAGAAATAGGCAGTTTGCATAAGCAAAATAAAACACAGAAAGTTTTCTTAGAGAATTTACAATAGTCACTGGGGGCAATTTTATTTGTTTTGCAAAATTATAATTAATTATAATTTGTCAATAATTATGCTCCCGATGGGACACTTAAATTATTATATTATTAGTTAGTATAAAAAACTGCTTTATTAAAACAATTATAATAACGATATTTAACTTGATATTAAATAAATATAAAAAAAGGATTTAGGTAGTTTTTCTCAGCAGCGCGGCAGTAAGAGTCTAGAGCATTATAATTTAAAGGGAAAATTATAAATTAGGCTTTTTTGGTGGGAAAATTAGCAAATATCAAATTAAATAAAAAATAGGGCATAATAATGTTGTTTTGTTCTCCAACACACAGACAGTCATTTAATGCAGCGTAAGTAAAAAGCATTCGCTACATTAAACGACAAACTATTAAAAATATGATTTTTTAAATTTATTTTAAAGCTGTTGGGAACGCAGAGCGCAACGCGTCGCTTAAAAGTACTATATTTAAAAGTAGTTTACAAATCTTGGCCCTATTTGCACACTAAATTTGTTTGCAAATTTTAATTTTGGTTGTCCAGAAGTTAAAAAAACTTTTTAAAAAACAAAATCTACAGAATTACGCGTGATTATTTGCATGTTAAAGCTGTAGGGAACGCATAGCGCAACGCGTCGCCTAAAGGTATTTTACAGATTTTGGTCACATTTGCGCACCGAATTGGTTGCACTTTAGGATTTTGGATGTCCAGAAGGTATAAAAAACGTATAAAACAACGCGTGATTAATTCCATTTTATGTGTTTTCGCAACACAAAGCGCAAAGCGTCGCTTAGAAGTATTTTGCAGATTTTGGTCACATGTACGCACCGAATTGGTTTCAATTTAGGATTTTGGGTATCAAACATTTTTATAAAAAACCCCTATAAATCAATGCTCCGACTAATTGCATTTTGAGTCTATTGTCAACACAATGCGCATCGCGACGCTTAAAAGTGGTTTTCAAATTTTGGCCACATTTGCGCATTAAATTTGTTTGCAATTTATGATTTTGGGTGTCAAGAAGTTAGAAAACATTTTAAAAAACCAAACCTAGAGAAAAACGCGTGATTAGTTACATTTTAAAGCCGTTGAGAATGCAAAGTGCAACGCGATGCTTAAAAGTATTTTACAGATTTTGGCCACAATTGCTCACCGAATTGGTTGCATTCTAGGATTTTGGATGTACAGAAGTTAGAACACATTTTTGTATAAAAGAAAAACTTATAAAACAAAGCGTGATTAATTCAATTTTTAAGGTCTTGTCAACAAAAAACGTCGCGTAAGGTAAGGCCACATTAGGCAAATATGTGCTCAAAAGTGACAAACATTTAATTAATTTCTCGCTAGACACGAGCTTACTGACCAAGATGCTTTTTGAAAAAGGAAAGCCGACGATACGAACCCAAATAACCACCACTGTATGACATGACATGTTTCGCCTTTGGTTTAGGAAGACTCCTCAGACAGATCGATTGTGGGGCGGCTTCGCTATCATCTAACTTTTTTCCTCTTTCAAATGCAATTTGTTTTTTAGAAAGTTGAATTTTTTGTTCAAATCTTTGTATGGCTTTCATGACAAACGCTTAGCGTAGCCTTTGAAAGTTATGAGTCTGGTTCTGAACACTCACACGCCGTATTTATGTGCACAGGGGCTTCATTGAAATATTTTGAATTGCATACAATTATTAAAAAAATTAAACTTGAACAACTATGTAAGCTCGCTCTGCTGTACTATTATCGTTTTGAAAGTTCCCACCCCTGTGCGTATAAACGATACTTTCCAACACTGGTCGCTGATGGAAACATCACTCTCTCTCTATTTATATTTTGTTCCTTTTTGCTTCTTGTCAACCTTTTCTTTTTTCTATTATTGAGTTTACGTGATCGAAGCGACCGGTTGGGACGAGCAAAATTCCTCTTGTTTTTTTTTTGTATAATCAAACCTAAAATTAACATTAAAAATATTGTCAAAATTCGTGATATAGTAGTTGTGGAAACAGTGAATTAAATAAATCCACCCAGTTATATAAAAACCTATATAAACCCATCAGTGTATCTTAATTTGAAAAAAGGCAACACGGTAAAACCGATAATATACATAGTTTGTGTGTTTCTTAATTATCCCAGTTGGGTAGATAATCGTGCCTTCCTTTGTAACAAAGAGAGTATTATTGTTTTAATCTGCCCCGGTTGGGCTTAAGCTATCTTCCATTTTTTCTGCCCCAGTGAGGCTGCTGTATTACATTGTTCGGTTGTGTGGTGTCCAAGTGCGTCTGGACGGCAACGTGTCGCTACCGCGATTCGAATCGGGTATTTTGAAGCCGCAGGAGTTACCGGTATTGTGTTATATCATACCAAAACATATGGTCCTTGCGATCCCTACGAGGAATCAGCTATTTTTTTATAATAATCATCAGGCGAATATCAATCGAATCTAAAGGTACGTACACATTTTGTATTGTTGGTGCATAAAATGAAAAGTGGCCCTCATATCCATCCATACAATTACCCGATACATATCCTAAAACCTTTCCCTATTTGCTGCGTTGCAAAATTTCAATGTTCTGGAGAACATTTTAGCAACAAAATCCATATCTCGTTACTCCAAAATCTTGTGGTAGATTAGAGTCATTCCATTCCCGCGAAAATAAAATAAAAATAATAAAAACATAAACAAGAAATTGTGTGCTACACACACGAATTAAACCCACGTACACACATACATATGCACAAATACTAATGAGGGAAGATTGAGTTGTTGACGTCGTTGGTTCTCTCGGACTCTCTGCCTCAGTCAATGAGAAGAAGATAAACAATACAAAGAGCAACACAATGGGAGGAAGAAGTCTTATTTAAATGAATCAACCTTTATTTGATAGCGAACATATTTGAATGACCCAACGAAAATAAATAAATAGAAAACATTTGATCAATATTTACACAACAATCAGATGTTAGTGTCATTAAATTTATTATTTATTTTTCGGGAATTTAACGATTGCGTTCATGCATTTGTTGACATATTTGTTGGAAAGGAACTATTGTTGAAGAAAAAGTTTTAATCTCTGCAAAGGCACATTGTTTTCTGTTTTGACTTTTCTGGCGGACGCATACACAGCTCCACACTCACATGCAGTCTCTGTCTCTGCAGTCTCTGTCGATGGTGTCGATGTCGCTTTGTGCTGTTTTCAACTACCTTAAGAAGTGTTGATGGTTTCTATTACATTCCATTAGGAAACCATTTAACGAATATTGAAACAAAAGAACATTTCTTAGCACAGTGGTTTAAAAGGGGAATATAATTTAAGATAAAGAAATAAAGTTAATTTCGTAATTTATCCATCGACCATATCGGATTGTGTTTGGAATCATAGAAGTGAAATAAATTCTGTTGTTCACCAAAATATATGTTGTCAATTTCTCGTTTAACTGTCCCAGGCAGAATCACAATAATTTGAAAGAAAACTGTTGTTGGCATACGAGAAGTTTGTTGGTATCGATCGTAAGCTAGAGAACTGTTTGCTCTTGGATAATTAGCGAGTGGTTGGAGGGGGATACCTTTAGAAAATAATTTGGCAACAATTCTTGCCAATCAAATTACCACGACACAGTGATTTCGTAAAAAAAAATATACACAGCTGTTATAAATTTTATTGGAAATTTGAACTCCCCCTATCATTATTGGCTACCATTATTAATTCATCGCTGGCATAGTTAAAAATAAAATTATTATTTTAAAATATAATTACATTGTCACTTCGAACTCAATAACTGGAGCAAAAAGTTGTCAATTAAAAACAAAAACTCTTAGTTTGATATTTGCAAACAAACACATACAATACCAGCAGTGTGTTTTAGACAATGCTATTTTCTTTGTTCTCCCCTGGCAGTGTAAGGAGCAATTGATACTTACGTCGGCGTATCAGTGGCGACAGCGCAATTGTGGATAGCCTCACAGTGGTGCGCATGCAAATAGAATAGAAAAGCTTCAATAAATTTTTACATCATTTGAGTTGAAAAGTACTTTCCCATGAGCAATAAACGCTTCCAATACAAAAGCTTCGTTGTTTTTGAAGGGGTTTTTATTGAAAAGAAGGTTATAAATTGCTATCTCGGAAGTGGGACCATTCGTATAAAGTTTGCAGTGGCTGGAGTATAGTATAAAACTTTCTTGAACATTGCATTCAAAAGTTTTTTCCCATATTTGTACTACTGACTCGAATTGGGATCAATATCAAAGACAAGATAAAATTATTTCGCAGACCTGGAACAAAATTTTTCTTCAACTATACACAAAAATACAACGATTTTGCACATTGAAAATCTTTTGTCCCAATTTT
>NW_027412423.1:0-15464 GCF_047663935.1 Musca autumnalis
ATTTACGGAGACGAGGATAGGAGGATATACCCTCCACCATAGTATGGAGGGTATATAAATTTTGTTTTTTCGTTTGTAACGCATTGAAACAATCATTTCCGATAAATATAAAGTATATATATTCTTGATCAGGGTAAAATTCTGAGTCGATCTATGCATGCCCGTCCATCCGTCTAAGGTAATCACTATAGCATCCACAAAATTTGAGATAAAACGCTGAAATTTTGGGAAGATAAGTCTTTTGTTTGCGGGCAGTTCGATGATGGGCTATATCGGTCCACGTTTTGATATAGCCCCCATACAACGTTACCGCCCGATTTCAAGTATTCTGACGTTTTTAGTCACATTTTCAAACCGAATTTGCTATAATTTGACATTTATGGTTTTCAGTGATCAACAAACTTATATTCCAAAAATTATGGGCATAGGTCCATCTTTCGGTATAATCCCTATAAAACGGTACCTCCCGATATTGGGTATTTTGTGGGTTTTAACTACAATTTTTAACCGAACTAGCTGTAACTTGACATTTGAGGTTCTCTGTGCTCACGAAATTTCTTCACTAAAAATCGTCAACATAGGTCTATGTTTTGGTATATCTCCCATATAACGGTATCTCCCGATTTTCGGTAGTTTGATGGTTTAACTACAATTTTTATCCGAACTAGCTGTAATTTGACATTTGAGGTTCTCTGTGGTCTCGAAACTTCTCCACCAAAAATCGAACTAGCTCCCATATAACGGTACCTCCCTACAATTTCTAACCGAACTAGCTGCAATTGGACATTTGAGGTTCTCTATGGTCATGAAACTTCTCCACCAAAAATCGAACTAGCTGTAATTTTGCATTTGAAGTTTTCAGTGCGATGACGCAATCGCTGCATCTCGATACGTTTAACAATATTGATGTCGTTGTATAGCAGATACAGCTCGTGGTTCATACGACGTCGATATTCACTGTCAACGCAGATTGGTCCGTATCTTGCGCAAGTACCCAGGCTACGGAGTCATACATCAGCACGGGTAGTATCAGTGTCTTGTAGAGCGATATTTTTGTTTGACGAGATGTGGCTTTGTTTTTAAACTGCTTACTTAAACCAAAGTAGCATCTGTTGGCCAATACAATTCTTCTTTTTATTTCACAACTGAGGACCTCGTGTCTGTTAAAGTCATTTTACAAAGCCGGATGAACGCAGCGGGCTGTCGAAGGCTGCTTTATAATCGACAAAAATATGGTAGGTGTCGATCTGCATCTCTTGGGTATTCTCCAGGATTTGCCGCAGGGTAAATATCTGGTCAATGGTGGACTTGCCAGGTCTAAAGCCGCATTGGTATGGTCCAATTATCTCGTTGACCATGGGCTTTAGTCGTTCGCACAATATCCCTGACACGATCTTGTAGGCAATAGGGAGTAGACTTATGCCCCTATAGTTAGAGCATACAGTCTTATCTCCCTTCTTGTGGACGGGGCACAGGATACTCAGGTTCCAATCGTCGGGTACTCGTTCTTCCTGCCAGATGGTGCTAACTAGCTGATGAATACACCTTATCAGCGTGTCGCCTCCGGTTTTAAACAGCTCGGCTGGTAAGCCATCGGCAGCCGATTTATTGCTGTCTTTACCTCATCTTGGCTGGGCGGTATACATGCAATACCATCTTCTGGGATTGGATACCAACAGTTTTGAAAAATGTTCTTTCCATATCCTGAGTACACTATCTGTATCAGTTACCAAATTACCTTGCTGGTCTCTACAGGAGAATGTGCCTATACCAAAGCCATCAGTTTGATGCTTGACTCTTTGTTGAATTTCCGGACTTCATTCTGGCTCCTGTACATCTCGATTTTTTCACACTCCCGCTTTTCCATCTCTCTCTTTTTCCTGCGGAAAAGACGTTTCTCCTCTCTCCTTTTCTCCCTGTATCACTTTCGTGCGCTACGCGTTGCTACGGATTGTAAAGTAGCCCTATATGCCGCATTTTTCTCTTCGGTGGCAGCACGACACTCCTGATCATACCATGGATTCCTTGGTGGAGGTCTCTGGTATCCAAGTATGGATTTTGCGGCTGTTTGCATGGAGTGGGCAATGCTTTGTAAGGACAGGTTACCTCCGGTTGCTGGGATACGCTCGCGGGGGTAGGGCTCGCCACAGAAAATTTATATTTGCAGTGACTGAGAGTGAAACTATATGGTTTGAGATACAAATTCAGTGTGGGATCTTTATTGCTGTATTTATATGACTTCACAAAGGTTATTATATTAGGAGTCTTATTCTACGAGGGAACTCTGCAACGGCTGGGAAGCTCGTTCGGGGCTTAGGCTCGGGAACAAGGACGGCTCGTTATACCTCGGCTCTCGTTGCTGGGCGTTGGTGGGAATGTCCGACTGTCGGCTCCGTCTCCGAAGGGCTAGAGTTTCGTCGGTGTCTACGGGTCACTTCGTTGTCTGGCGTTCCGATGACCTTGGAAGTTTCCGGCCTATGTTGGTTTTGCGTTGCGACGAATTCTATATATTGTGGTCGATGGTCTCGTGGACTCAAGGACTCGCGGAAGGATTTTACCAATTTTTGATACGTCAAAGTCAATGGCCACGTCGACTCAAAGACTCGCGGGGAAATTTAATGAGGTTTGATATATTAAAGTCAATGACCACGTCGACTCAAAGACTCGCGGCGAAATTTAACAAATTTTCATATATTGTAGTCTATGGCCACGTCGACTCAGAGACTCGCGGGGAAATTTAGTGGGTTCTGATGTATTAAAGTCAATGGCCACGTCGACTCAAAGACTCGCGGCGAAATTTAACAAAATTTTATATGTTAAAGTCAATGGCCACGTCGACTCAAAGACTCGCGGAAAAATTTAACAAATTTGCATATGTTGTAGTCTATGGCCACGTCGACTCAGAGACTCGCGGGGAAATTTAGTGAGTTCTGATATATTAAAGTCAATGGCCACGTCGACTCAAAGACTCGCGGCGAAATTTAACAAAATTTTATATGTTAAAGTCAATGGCCACGTCGACTCAAAGACTTGCGGGGAAATTTAACAAATTTTGATATGTTATAGTCTATGGTCACCTCGACTCAAAGACTCGCGGTAAAATTTAACAAATTTTGATGTGCTATGGTCTATGGCCACGTCGACTCAAAGACTCGCGGTAAAATTTAACAAATTTTGATGTGTTATAGTCTATGGCCACGTCGACTCACAGACTCGCGGTAAAATTTAACAAGTTTTGATATGTTAGACACTATTCGCACTTTCACACTGTTTGCACTGGGTCAACTCACCTTCTGTTTATTTGTATTCTTCGCTGGTGTCGCGGCTGGTAGCACTTTGTTCACTGGGGGGTGGTACACGACTGACCCCAATTTGATTACTCGCTCGCTTTTATTGCCTCGGTATTGACTTCCAGGCTTCTTTCCAATAGCCTTCCCGACGCTGCCTCTCTGCTTCTACTCTCACCACGTGGCCTCTCGGATAACGGGACCTTGTTTGTGTTTTGAGTAACGGGACCTGGTTGGCAACGAGACATTTGGTCGATCCCAAGCCATGTGTTTTGGGCTCAACTGTACCTGTAGATTTGCCCACCCGGTTCGGCAATAATGAAACATTTTATGTAATGTAGAATTAAGCTTTAATGACAAGCAGAAAAAAAACAAACAAAAATAATTCGGAAACAAAATAATAATTCGAAAAAAAAAACAAATTCTGGACTCCACAAGGTCATCCCGTTTCGACGTAGGCCTTTTGTGTGGCCGAAAATGAGGGACGATTTTCGTCCTCACACTACCCCTCCTTCACCGGGGGTGGATGGTGATTGATCCGCCCCGAGAGATTAGGATGCGGAACCATTGGTCCGCCACCACAACTAGCGCCTTGGTCCGCTTGCCCGGCTTCCATGCCTTTAGCTCCGCCGCAACATGGTGCTCCAACTGCCGCTTCACATCCTCCGGCAGTTGTACTGGACAGCTGAGCAATTGTTCCGCCACCTCCTCCAATGTCTTCTCCGAGGTTCCACCCGTATCCAATCGTTCATCCCCTCCGAGGTCCAGCGATGAGGCCATTACCGACATGGCTGACGACGATGTCGATGATTTGGGTGAGTATACGGCGGAATACACGGATTCCCGTTCTGCCGGGTGGCCATGTGCCAGTTCCAGGAACGCCGCGCTGTAGTCCGCCGCTGATACCGTTGACGATGGGCTGCTAACGGAGTCTCGTGTCTTCCGGGGTGGCGTCACAAACTCATTGGGGACGAAGATTTGATGGTGCCGCAACGTGGGGTCCTCCGTCTCTTGGGGCAACTCCGGACCAGAGGCCGAGGGTGGCTATTTCCACAACCATGTTGATACCCGCGGCGTAGAAGGACACGACTGGCGTTGTCACCTGGGAGGTGGGTTTGCTTGCTCGGGGTGGTGTGCCATCGTCGGTACCGCTCGAAAGCTCGATCACCTCATCCTCGGACACCAGGTTGATGACTTCCGGTTCGGAGATGGGGGAAGTTATAGGCTGATATGGTTTCCTGGCAGGGGTTCCTACAGCTCCTTCAAGGGGTCCCCTGTGTGGTGTGGCTGGTTCTCCCTGACCTTTCTCTTCCTCTCGCATCTTCAGTCGGGCCAACTCTCCTTCCGTAAGCCGGTGCAAAACCACGTACCACTTGGCCAGAGGAGGTATTGGGCCCAGGGACACTTGTCGTGGTAGCGTGCTGATGCGAATCCGTGGCGTCTGTGCCTCAAGCTGCATGTACCGCGCCTTGTAGAACGCCTTGGTACGTGGCATTGGCGTTTTACGGCTTCGTTTTCCCATCGTAAGCAAAACAAATCTGTGGAAGAGACGAGACGGGCGAAAAGAACAGAAATTATTTCGAGTGTTTGGTTTGATTATTAGCGGGAATGAGTGGATTAGTATCTACAAAAGGTTTGAGTTCACTTAGATGTGCGCTGCGGGTATTGTCGGTTTGAGGGTCGAGGACGCGAGCGATCACGGGTGATACGAAGCTCACGACTCTATAAGGTCCACCGTATTTAGGCGCCAACTTGGCTGCGAAACTTTCCACGGCTTTCGAAAGTGGGT
Source organism: Musca autumnalis (assembly GCF_047663935.1). Lineage (NCBI taxonomy): Eukaryota > Metazoa > Arthropoda > Insecta > Diptera > Muscidae > Musca > Musca autumnalis. The sequence goes on from NW_027412423.1 coordinate 5,077, forward strand.
GCTGTTTAACAAGAACTAGGTCTCCTATATTCGGCATCCAGGGTCGTCTTCGTAGGTTATAGTGTCGGCGTTGATCCTCGGCCGCTCTGCCTAAATGATGTCTAACCAGCTTGAAGACCTCCTGGAGTTCTTTGGACTTTTGCTCGGGGTTGCACATTACTGCCTGTGCCTGGTACAACTTCATCAAAGAGGGCGGTCGGCAACCGAGGTTCACGACCTTGCACCAAATACGCGGGACTATATCTGGTCGACTCAGATGTACTCGTACTTAGGGCTAAGCTTATTTCTGGGAGACTTTCATCCCATTTGTTATGCTCGTTGCGGGCTATCTGTGCGATCATAGTTTTAATCGTACGGTTTGCTCGTTCGGTCGGGTTTTCTTGTGGAGTGTACGGGGCTGTAAATTGTTGCCGCACTCCTATGTCTCGAAGGTATTTACTTAAGCTCTTGCTTGCAAACTGGCTCCCGTTGTCGGTGACAAACACTTTTGGCGTTCCGAACCGCGCTAGAACCCGCTCCCGGAATCCTTTGATGACGCTCTCTGCCGTGGCCTTGCGCAAAGGTACCAACTCAATCCACTTGGTAAACCGGTCGAACAAGACTAGCAGCATGGTGTTCCCGTGTTTCGTTCGCGGTAAGGGTCCGACAAAGTCTGCGCATACAGTTGCCCACGGCTCCTCTGGTATCGTAACTAACATTTCCCCTGCGGGTGGTACTTAGCATGGCTTGTATTGTTGGCACGATTGACAACTCCGAACAAAATTGGCTACGTCACGTACCATTCCCGGCCAGTAATATCTGTTGCAAACTCTGTTGATCGTCTTCCGAATCCCCAGGTGCCCTGCGGCGGGCTGGTCGTGATTCTCTTTCAGAACACGTTCTCGCAAATGGGTCGCCACGCACAGCTTCCAGGGGGTGCAATCTTCGTCATTTGGGTGTCTAGCAATATGTCGGAACAGTTGGTTGTCAATGATGAGGAAATCCGAGTATTTTTCCGGTTTGAGTTTCACCTCCTCCATCTTCTTTGTCAACCAAGGGCACGTAGGCTTATCATCCACCACGGCTCTCTGCAGCGTTTCGAGGGGTTGACGAGATAAAGCATCGGCGACCACGTTGTATCTGCCCTTCCTGTATTGTACGGAAAATTTGTACTGCTGCAACTCGAGTGCCCAACGTGCCAAGCGTCCGGTGGGTGTATCAATGGAGTTCAACCATTTCAGCGACAGATGGTCAGTGATAACTTGGAAGTGATACCCTTCTAAATACGGCCGCATTTTACGGATACCCCAAACGATGGCCAAACACTCCTTCTCTGTGGCTGAGTAGTTTTTTTCAGCTCCATTGAGTGTCCTACTCGCATATGCGATCACACGTTCTCCTTCCTCTAACTCTTGGGTCAGTACGGCTCCCAAACCGCATTCGCTGGCGTCGGTCTGCAACTTAAATGGTTTCGAAAAATCCGGGCATGCCAACACCGGAGCCTCGCACAGAGGGGAAACTTGTGTTAAAAGTTGATCAAAAGCCCTAGTAAGCTCATTTATAGTCGGATTGATATAAAATTTTGCACAAAGCATATCTTCTGTACAAGGATTATTCCTATAGAAAATAATGAAAATCGGTCCAGATTTGGCTGCAGCTTCCATATATATTCGCATCTGATATGAGATAAAAATGCACCAAAATCACTGAAATTTGACACATGCAACCTGAACTAGCCTAAAAAAACATTGAGCCAATTTTCAAACAAATTGGTACAGATGTATATATAGTCCCATATACATATATTTCATTCCAAATTTTATTTTTTGAAACTTACTTGAATTAAATTTTTCTCAATTCACATGAGAAAAGCCGTGAATGTTTCTGAATAATGCAAACATATTTGATAGGTGTTGGTTTATTCTGATAAATAAGAGCCCCTGTTATAAGGCGGAACAAAATTTAGTGTGGGCAAACCTTGCAATTCCATATAAAAATATTTCATATTTTAGTTAAGAAAAATTAGATTTTTTCGGAATGGCGCAAATATGCGCAATTTTTTATGATTGAATCTGATATTTGAGACTCAAGCGCATAAAACATTAGAAGAAACTATGGTCGGGAAACGACGGGGAAATAGACTTTTTCACTATTGAAATTGTAGTAATCTTAAAAATTATCATAAAAAATTTTCATAAAAAGGATATGTATCACCATTATTAAAGAGCGAAGATGTAAAATCAATCTGAAAATTTTAAATGCTAATCTTGCTCGGAGACTGTACAAAAACAATAAATCTTGAAAAATATAAATTTTCGCGAAAATAATGTCATTTTAATGTTCACCTAATTTCTAAGTTTTCGAAAATTTACTTTTTGTTTTCAGTATGGCTGAGTTCAATCGACTGCTGCATTTGATTGGTTAATCTTACAAAGTCGAGGATGGTTATAGCAAATGTAGAAAAGAGTCTGGTTGCCGTTTATCAACATTTTTTCATAAAAAAACGATTTTCATATTTTGAGTTTTGAGCAACTTTAGGCCTATGTTTCCCCTCTGTGCCTCGGTGAGTCTCGCCTTTAGGATCTCGAAGACAGTGTGTTGGTCCTCTGTCCACTTCCAATGTTTCCCCTTCTTAAGCTGTGATGTTAAAGGATAAGCTAAAGTGGCAAATTCCGGAACGAAACGGTGATACCATGACACCACTCCCAGAAATCGACGCAATTCTTTAAGGTTGGTGGGCGCCGCCATTTCTTGAATCACGGCCACTTTGTCCGGGTCCGTATGAATGCCCTCTCCGCTGACAACATGGCCAAGATATCTTGTCTCCCGCTTGAAGAACTCGCATTTCTCCGGATTTATTTTCAGGTTGGCCGCTCTAAGCCGGCGGAAAACCTCAGCTAGGTTCGCAAGATGTTCCTCCAAAGTCTTACCCGTCACGATGATGTCATCGAGATACGCGAACGCAAAAGGTTCCAATTCCGGGCCGATGACGCTGTCCAGCGCTCGCTGGAATGTAGCTGGGGCTGAGTGGAGTCCAAAGGGCATAACACGCCATTGATACAAACCGCGACCGGCGACCGTAAATGCTGTGTATTTCTTGCTATCTTCCTCCATCGGTATCTGCCAATACCCATCTTTCAAATCGAGGCTACTGACATACCTGGCTTCTCGGAGTCGATCTAGGATGGAGGAGATTCTTGGCAATGGGTAAGCGTCAGGGTCGGAGCGGCTATTGAGATGACGGAAATCCATACACAGCCTCCAGGTTCCATTCTTCTTCTTGGCTAGTGTAATTGGAGAGCTGTACGCACTACTTGATGGTTCTATGTAACCTTTAGCCAGCAGCTCGTTAATTTTCTCGTCAATTATCGCTTGCATAGCCGGATTCCGCGGCGCGTACCGCATCTTAAAGGGCCGGTCGTCGGTGAGTACGATTTTATGCCTTGCAACAGTTGACAACCCATGCAATTCTCTAAACTTCTGCAGCTCCGTGTCTAAGAATGTTTGAATTCTATGTTGGTCTGGAGGACTATGGTCTCCTAATACGACTTTGCCGAGTCCATGTTCTCCATCGGCCGTCTTGTCCGGCCCTCGCCGTTTCGAATCGTCCTTCGTGGCCGTGAGGTGTAGAACTCTTTCTGTGGTATGGTTCATTGCGTGTCAAACTTACATGTAAGTCCCGCGCATGTAATCTGGGCGTTGCATTTTCTCAGCCAATCTAACCCGAGTATAGCATCTTCAGTTGTCTTTGGCATAATCAGGAATATCTCTCGGGTATTATCGTTTCCGGCCAAAACGTCTACTTCCAGGGCGGTATCGACATGTTGCTGGGTGCCATCTGCCATCGTAACGATAGAGCTGTGGGCAAACCGCGTGCTGGTCTTTTCGATTCTCTGTGCGAATTTCCTGCTGATGAAACATTTTGTCGCTCCTGTATCCACGGTAGCATCTACACGAACCCCGCCGATGACAACTGATGCGACCAACCTAGACGGCTCGAGACGTAACTGGGTTTCTACTGGGGGGTTTGGTTCATCTCTGGACTCGTAACCCCGCTTCCGATACGAGTCCGCTCCGCGTTTCCCGACCGACGTCGACAGCATTGGATGGTTCTTACCTCTCGCCGACCACAAACCCAACAGAAAAGGACGGGTACTCTGTCACAATTGTGCGCGAAATGGCCGTCTTGCCCGCAGCGCCTACAGGCTGTGCGGGGATTTATTCGAGGCAATTGACTTTCCTGTCGCTCTTCCGGGTCCATCCGGCGATGCTGCTCTCGTGTGGTCGGTGGTAGAGCAGTTATACCCTCCATATCTTCCGCCATTCCCAACAAATCTTCCAGAGTCAGAAAGTCCCTTCTTCGTATATACCACTGGTACTCGGGAAGCGCATTTCGGAAAATCTTCTCCACTATCTGGGCCTCTGTCAGGTTGCTGTGTCGCATGAGGTTCTGCATGTGGAGCGAAAAGTTCTTGAATGTTTCTCGCGGCTTCTGCCTTCTCTTCCGTATCTCCTCCTCCAAGTGTTCGAAATACCGTAGGGGAAGGAAGAACTTGAGTAATCCTTCCCGGAAACTCGCCCACGTACTCCAATGCTTATTGTTGTTTCGGTACCACACTAGCGCTTTACCTCTCAGTACCTCCGGCATAACCGCCGGTAGTAGATTTGGCTCCAGGCCATACATAGTGGTGAGCTCCTCGATCCTCTCTAGGAAGTCCCAGGGCTCGCATTCCCCGTCGTATGATACGTTCCATTTTCTGACTTGCTCGGCCGTGGTTTTCATCGAAGTCGCGGTCGTCGCCGTGGAGGTCTCCCTCGGCTACTCCTTGTGCGGTGTGTCGGTGGCTTTCTCCCCTTTTCTGGAAGAACACTCACCACAGAATCGTGCATCCCGCACATTCCTGTCGTTAAGCTTCTCCAGCTCCTGCTCGAGCTTTTCCGGCGTAACTGCCTTACCATCCACGTTGGTTACCGTAATTCCCGGCAGATTCTTTGGCGATGCGGGTCTTGACGTAACTGGTGACGTAGTCGTTTCATGTTTCGCCAGTAAGATGAGCAGTTTGGCGCGTCGTTTTGGGTCATGCTGCTCTCCCAGAAATTGCACAAACCGTTTTCTCAATTCCTCAACTGTTCCACTAGGGTCACGGTCAAATTCTCCTAGATACGTCACCAATTCCTCTTTGCGTAGACCATAAGCCCATGTCAGTCGTATCGTGTCCTCCATGTTGCTCTAAGTTCAGAATTTGTATCTTTTCTCTTTTAAAAGCTGTTTATTCAACTCTCTGTCCCTGCTCGGGCGCCACTGTAACGACAGGTTACCTCCGGTTGCTGGGATACGCTCACGGGGGTAGGGCTCGCCACAGAAAATTTATATTTGCAGTGACTGAGAGTGAAACTATATGGTTTGAGATACAAATTCAGTGTGGGATCTTTATTGCTGTATTTATATGACTTCACAAAGGTTATTATATTAGGAGTCTTATTCTACGAGGGAACTCTGCAACGGCTGGGAAGCTCGTTCGGGGCTTAGGCTCGGGAACAAGGACAGCTCGTTATACCTCGGCTCTCGTTGCTGGGCGTTGGTGGGAATGTCCGACTGTCGGCTCCGTCTCCGAAGGGCTAGAGTTTCGTCGGTGTCTACGGGTCACTTCGTTGTCTGGCGTTCCGATGACCTTGGAAGTTTCCGGCCTATGTTGGTTTTGCGTTGCGACGAATTCTATATATTGTGGTCGATGGTCTCGTGGACTTAAGGACTCGCGGAAGGATTTTACCAATTTTTGATACGTCAAAGTCAATGGCCACGTCGACTCAAAGACTCGCGGGGAAATTTAATGAGGTTTGATATATTAAAGTCAATGGCCACGTCGACTCAAAGACTCGCGGCGAAATTTAACAAAATTTTATATAATAAAGTCAATGGCCACGTCGACTCAAAGACTCGCGGAGAAATTTAATGAAAGTTTATATGTTAAAGTCAATGGCCACGTCGACTCAAAGACTCGCGGGAAAATTTAGCAATCTTTGATATGTTGTAGTCTATGGCCACGTCGACTCAAAGACTCGCGGTAAAATTTAACAAATTTTCATATATTGTAGTCTATGGCCACGTCGACTCAGAGACTCGCGGGGAAATTTAGTGGGTTCTGATGTATTAAAGTCAATGGCCACGTCGACTCAAAGACTCGCGGCGAAATTTAACAAAATTTTATATGTTAAAGTCAATGGCCACGTCGACTCAAAGACTCGCGGAAAAATTTAACAAATTTTCATATGTTGTAGTCTATGGCCACGTCGACTCAGAGACTCGCGGGGAAATTTAGTGAGTTCTGATATATTAAAGTCAATGGCCACGTCGACTCAAAGACTCGCGGGTAGATTTGACAAAATTTTATATGTTAAAGTCAATGGCCACGTCGACTCAAAGACTCGCGGGGAAATTTAATGGGTTCTGATGTATTAAAGTCAATGGCCACGTCGACTTAAAGACTCGCGGGGAAATTTAACAAATTTTGATATGTTATAGTCTATGGTCACCTCGACTCAAAGACTCGCGGTAAAATTTCGGCTCCGTCTCCGAAGGGCTAGAGTTTCGTCGGTGTCTACGGGTCACTTCGTTGTCTGGCGTTCCGATGACCTTGGAAGTTTCCGGCCTATGTTGGTTTCGCGTTGCGACGAATTCTATATATTGTGGTCGATGGTCTCGTGGACTCAAGGACTCGCGGAAGGATTTTACCAATTTTTGATACGTCAAAGTCAATGGCCACGTCGACTCAAAGACTCGGGGGGAAATTTAATGAGGTTTGATATATTAAAGTCAATGGCCACGTCGACTCAAAGACTCGCGGGAAAATTTAGCAAACTTTGATATGTTGTAGTCTATGGCCACGTCGACTCAAAGACTCGCGGTAAAATTTAACAAATTTTCATATATTGTAGTCTATGGCCACGTCGACTCAGAGACTCGCGGTGAAATTCAGTGGGTTCTGATGTATTAAAGTCAATGGCCACGTCGACTCAAAGACTCGCGGCGAAATTTAACAAAATTTTATATGTTAAAGTCAATGGCCACGTCGACTCAAAGACTCGCGGAAAAATTTAACAAATTTTCATATGTTGTAGTCTATGGCCACGTCGACTCAGAGACTCGCGGGGAAATTTAGTGAGTTCTGATATATTAAAGTCAATGGCCACGTCGACTCAAAGACTCGCGGGTAGATTTGACAAAATTTTATATGTTAAAGTCAATGGCCACGTCGACTCAAAGACTCGCGGGGAAATTTAATGGGTTCTGATGTATTAAAGTCAATGGCCACGTCGACTTAAAGACTCGCGGGGAAATTTAACAAATTTTGATATGTTATAGTCTATGGTCACCTCGACTCAAAGACTCGCGGTAAAATTTCGGCTCCGTCTCCGAAGGGCTAGAGTTTCGTCGGTGTCTACGGGTCACTTCGTTGTCTGGCGTTCCGATGACCTTGGAAGTTTCCGGCCTATGTTGGTTTCGCGTTGCGACGAATTCTATATATTGTGGTCGATGGTCTCGTGGACTCAAGGACTCGCGGAAGGATTTTACCAATTTTTGATACGTCAAAGTCAATGGCCACGTCGACTCAAAGACTCGCGGGGAAATTTAATGAGGTTTGATATATTAAAGTCAATGGCCACGTCGACTCAAAGACTCGCGGGAAAATTTAGCAAACTTTGATATGTTGTAGTCTATGGCCACGTCGACTCAAAGACTCGCGGTAAAATTTAACAAATTTTCATATATTGTAGTCTATGGCCACGTCGACTCAGAGACTCGCGGGGAAATTCAGTGGGTTCTGATGTATTAAAGTCAATGGCCACGTCGACTCAAAGACTCGCGGCGAAATTTAACAAAATTTTATATGTTAAAGTCAATGGCCACGTCGACTCAAAGACTCGCGGAAAAATTTAACAAATTTTCATATGTTGTAGTTTATGGCCACGTCGACTCAGAGACTCGCGGGGAAATTTAGTGAGTTCTGATATATTAAAGTCAATGGCCACGTCGACTCAAAGACTCGCGGGTAGATTTGACAAAATTTTATATGTTAAAGTCAATGGCCACGTCGCCTCAAAGACTCGCGGGGAAATTTAATGGGTTCTGATGTATTAAAGTCAATGGCCACGTCGACTCAAAGACTCGCGGGGAAATTTAACAAATTTTGATATGTTATAGTCTATGGTCACCTCGACTCAAAGACTCGCGGTAAAATTTAACAAATTTTGATGTGCTATGGTCTATGGCCACGTCGACTCAAATACTCGCGGTAAAATTTAACAAATTTTGATATGTTATAGTCTATGACCCCGTCGACTCAAAGACTCGCGGTAAAATTTAACAAATTTTGATATGTTATAGTCTATGGTCACGTCGACTCAAAGACTCGCGGTAAAATTTAACAAATTTTGATGTGCTATAGTCTATGGCCACGTCGACTCAAAGACTCGCGGTAAAATTTAACAAATTTTGATGTGTTATAGTCTATGGCCACGTCGACTCACAGACTCGCGGTAAAATTTAACAAGTTTTGATATGTTAGACACTATTCGCACTTTCACACTGTTTGCACTGGGTCAACTCACCTTCTGTTTATTTGTATTCTTCGCTGGTGTCGCGGCTGGTAGCACTTTGTTCACTGGGGGGTGGTACACGACTGACCCCAATTTGATTACTCGCTCGCTTTTATTGCCTCGGTATTGACTTCCAGGCTTCTTTCCAATAGCCTTCCCGACGCTGCCTCTCTGCTTCTACTCTCACCACGTGGCCTCTCGGATAACGGGACCTTGTTTGTGTTTTGAGTAACGGGACCTGGTTGGCAACGAAACATTTGGTCGATCCCAAGCCATGTGTTTTGGGCTCAACTGTACCTGTAGATTTGCCCACCCGGTTCGGCAATAATGGAACATTTTATGTAATGTAGAATTAAGCTTTAATGACAAGCAGAAAAAAACAAACAAAAATAATTCGGAAACAAAATAATAATTCGAAAAAAACAACAAATTCTGGACTCCACAAGGTCATCCCGTTTCGACGTAGGCCTTTTGTGTGGCCGAAAATGAGGGACGATTTTCGTCCTCACAGCTTTGCCATTGCGCTGATATGTTATCGGGATGAGGAGTGCTTTGATTAAGCAATTGGGCTAGTTGAGTGGAATATGCTGTGGCTATCTGTTGTGATTGCAGCTTACCGATGTCTAACTTTCGTGTTGTGTCTGTTCGTACTTTGTTTGCTACGTTTAAGCGGGTGCGTACCTTTGCTGCAACTAGGTAGTGGTCCGAAACAATGTTTGTGCCTCGGAACGATCTTACATCCAACACAACATGATAAATTTGATTTCTTGTTTTCTGATCTGGAGACATCCAGGTGCCCTTATGAATATCGAGATGATTAAATCTGGTACCACTGACTACCATGTTTTTTGCAGCTGCAAAGTCTATCAGCCTCATACCATTGTCAGATGTTTCACTGTGGAGACTGAATTTCCCGACTGTTGGGCCAAAGATATTCTCCTTTCCAATTTTGGCATTAAAATTGCCTAGATTGATTTTAATGTCATGGGCAGGGCAACGGTCATATGTTTCTTCTAAGCGCTCGTAAAATATATCTTTGGTCTGTTCGTCCTTTTCTTCAGTGGGAGCATGAGCGCAAATAAATCTGATGTTGAAGAATTTAGCTTTTATTCGAATTGCAGCAAGCCTTTTATTCACTGGGGTGATACCAGATGTTTTAGCCTCCGACTAACTACGAATTCGCAACCAAACTCATGCTTTACGTCATGGCAGCTATAATACAGTGCGTCAACTTTAGGTGTTGTTGTGACGCCTTTCCCAATCCATCGTATTTCCTGTATGGCAGTAATGTCGGCCTTGTACTTTTCAAGTACATCTGCCAATGCGTAAACTGCACCTTCTCTATAAAGAGTGCGAACATTCCAGGTGCAGATTCGCAGATCATGGTCCTTTAAACGTTTGCGGGGTTCGTCAACTTTAGAGGGGTTTGTTTTTCTTTTCTTTCGTTTTTTCATAGTAGGCTGTTTTTTCTAGGGGAGGGTTACTAACCCGACGCCCAAACCCAAGTTTTTAACGTTCTTATGGGTGAACGCGCGGCACATGTTAGCTCACTACCTTTAACGGGTGTTAAAGGCAGTTCCCCAGGTGACACCACGGGGAGGTCAGTGTCCTCTTGAGATGAAAAAGGGACCAAGATAAATCCTGGGCTTTGCCATGTTAAAACCGGTCAGGACCGTTCCTTGGTATCTTCCATCCCCTACGTCACCCGGATATGCGGTTGCAGTCATAACCCTAATGTACATGTTATCTCATAAATGTAAATATCGTCACCATAAATGCCCGAAGTCGTATCTCCAAAAAGTCAAAATTAG
>NW_027412424.1:0-15388 GCF_047663935.1 Musca autumnalis
AATAATTGCTGGTTGGTCATCTAATTCTAATTATGCTTTATTAGGAGGTTTACGAGCTGTAGCTCAAACAATTTCTTATGAAGTTAGATTAGCTTTAGTATTATTAAGTTTTGTATTCTTAATTGGAGGGTATAATATGTTAATGTTTTATAAATATCAATTATTTATTTGATTTTTATTTTTAATATTTCCTATAGCTTTAGTATGATTTAGTATTTCTTTAGCTGAAACTAATCGAACTCCATTTGATTTTGCTGAAGGGGAATCTGAATTAGTTTCTGGGTTTAATGTTGAATATAGAAGAGGGGGTTTTGCCTTAATTTTTTTAGCTGAATATGCGAGAATTTTATTTATAAGTATATTATTTTGTGTAATATTTTTGGGATGTGATGTATTTTCTTTTATATTTTATTTAAAGTTAACTTTTGTTTCTTTTATATTTATTTGAGTTCGTGGGACTTTACCTCGGTTTCGATATGATAAATTAATATATTTGGCTTGAAAAAGTTTTTTACCTTTTTCGTTAAATTTTTTATTATTTTTTTAGGGTTTAAAATTTTTTTATTATATTTATTATAATGAATTAAATTTAGTAGTAAAAGTTAATAGAAAATTAAATTTCTATCTTATGTTTTCAAAACATATGCTTAATTCAAGCTCATTAACTAGTTTAAAAGGTTATCTCATCATTTTGTAATTAAAGGATTAAATAAGAAATAAGAAAAGTAGACTACTGTTAAAATTTGTCCAACTAGCACAAATGGTGCTTCTACAGGTCGGGCTCCAATTCATGTTAATAAAATTACTGTAACTACTATTACTCAAAATAAAATTTTATTAATTGGGTAGAATTGAATTCCTCGGAATTTTCTTAAATGGTAAAATGGAAGAATTGCTAGAATAGCAATTGATAATACTAAAGCAATTACTCCTCCAAGCTTATTAGGAATAGACCGTAAAATTGCATAAGCAAATAAGAAGTATCATTCTGGTTGGATATGGACAGGTGTTACTAAAGGATTAGCTGGAATGAAATTATCAGGGTCTCCTAATAAGTATGGATTAATTAGTACTAATAAAATTAAAATTATTGTTATAATAATAAATCCTACAATGTCCTTATAAGTAAAATAAGGGTGGAAAGGAATTTTATCAATATTAGAATTTAATCCAATTGGGTTATTTGAACCTGTTTCATGTAAAAATAATAAATGAATTATTGTTATTGCTAATACAATAAAAGGTAAAATAAAATGGAATGTAAAGAATCGAGTTAATGTAGCGTTATCAACAGCAAATCCTCCTCAGACTCATTGTACTAAATCAATTCCTAAATAAGGAATAGCTGATAATAAATTAGTAATAACAGTAGCTCCTCAAAAAGATATTTGCCCTCATGGAAGAACATATCCTATAAAAGCTGTTCCTATTACTAAAAATAAAATGATTACTCCTACTAATCATGTAGGGGTATATAAATATGATCCATAATAAATTCCTCGTCCTACATGAAGGTAAATACAAATAAAGAAGAATGACGCACCATTAGCATGTAAAGTTCGTAATAATCAACCATAATTAACATCTCGACAAATATGATTTACTCTATTAAATGCTAAATTAATATCTGCTGTATAATGTATAGCAAGAAATAATCCTGTTAAAATTTGAATAATTAAGCATAAGCCTAATAATGACCCGAAATTTCATCAAGATGAAATATTTCTTGGAGCAGGAAGATCTACTAGTGCATTATTTGCAATTCTTAAAATTGGATGTTTAAGTCGTAAAGGTTTGTTCATTAGTTAAATATAGGTCGTAGAGGTCCCTTAAATAAATTAGTAATTTTAACTACAGCAATTAGCGTAATTAATAAATAATTTATTAATAAGATTGTTAGTAAGTTGGTTGGATAATTATATAATTTATTTAATGATAAAGAATTTTCTATTATGTAAGAATTTAAGTTTGAAATTGATTGAATTTCTAAATTAGTATATTGAAGTAAAATACTTTTATCAATAAAATATAATGAAATAATTATAATTATAAAAATTGAAATTGAAGAAATTAAAAGTTTTGTAGAAAAAGTAAATATTTCATTTGAAGCTAATGAAGTTACATAAATAAATAAAACTAATATTCCTCCTAAGAATACTAAAAATAAAATATATGAAAATCAAAATGTTTTAGTTATTAATCCTGAAATTATTGACACTAAAATAGTTTGGATTAAAAGTGTTAAACCTATTGCTAGTGGGTGTTTAATATTTATAAAAATAAAATTAAAAATAAATAGAAGAGTTATTAAAATTCATTGTATAATGTCAAGAAATAGTTTAAATAAAATATTAATTTTGGGGATTAATGATAAAGAAATTTCTTTTTTCTTGAAGTTTTAAAAGAATTAATCTTATTTTTGGTTTACAAGACCAATGTTTTTGTTAAACTATTAAAACTAATGTTAATAATTTTAAATTGATGTTTACCTAGAATTTTATTTATTATAGGGGTATTTACTTTTGTTTCTAATCGAAAGCATTTATTGTCTATATTATTAAGATTAGAATATATTGTTTTAAGATTATTTCTTTTATTATTTGTATATTTAAATATATATAATTATGAGAATTTTTTTAGAATAATATTTTTAACTTTTAGAGTTTGTGAAGGAGCTTTAGGTCTTTCAATTTTAGTTTCAATAATTCGTACACATGGAAATGATTATTTTCAAAGATTTAATATTTTACAATGTTAAAAATTATTTTTATAGTTTTATTTTTATTTCCATTATGTTTTATTAAAAAGTCATATTGAATGGTTCAAAGATTTTTATTTTTAATTTCTTTTGTTTTTATTTTAAATAATATATATTCAAATTATTTTATGTCAATTTCTTACTTATTTGGTTCTGATATGATTTCTTATGGGTTGATTTTATTAAGTTTATGAATTGTTTCTTTAATATTAATGGCTAGAGAATCTGTCTTTAAATATAATAATTATACTAATTTATTTTTATTTAATATTATTTTATTATTATTAATATTAGTATTAACTTTTAGTAGAATAAGATTATTTATGTTTTATTTATTTTTTGAAAGAAGATTAATTCCTACTTTGTTTTTAATTTTAGGGTGGGGGTATCAACCTGAACGTTTACAAGCTGGTGTTTATTTATTATTTTATACTTTATTAGTGTCGTTACCAATATTAATTGGTATTTTTTATTTATATAAGGTTACAAATACTATGAATTTTTATTTATTAAATAATTATATATTTAATTATGAGATTTTATATTTTTCATTAGTTATAGCATTTTTAGTAAAAATACCAATATTTTTAGTTCATTTATGATTACCTAAGGCTCATGTAGAAGCTCCTGTTTCAGGTTCAATAATTTTAGCTGGAATTATGTTAAAGTTAGGTGGGTATGGTTTATTACGGGTTTTCCCTTTTTTACAACTTTTAGGATTAAAATTTAATTTTATTTGAATTAGAATTAGATTAGTAGGGGGGGTATTAGTGAGATTAACTTGTTTATGCCAAACTGATCTTAAGGCATTAATTGCTTATTCTTCGGTTGCTCATATAGGAATTGTATTAGCTGGTCTAATAACTATAACTTATATAGGGATATGTGGTTCTTATACTTTAATAATTGCTCATGGGCTATGTTCTTCAGGGTTATTTTGTTTAGCAAATATTTCTTATGAACGTTTAGGTAGTCGAAGTTTATTAATTAATAAGGGTTTATTAAATTTTATACCTTCTATAGCTTTATGATGATTTTTATTAAGTTCAGCAAATATAGCGGCTCCTCCTACTTTAAATTTATTAGGAGAAATTTCATTAATTAATAGAATTGTTAGTTGGTCTTGGGTAACAATGTTAATATTATCTTTGTTATCTTTTTTTAGAGCTGCTTATACATTATATTTATATGCTTATAGACAACATGGAAAGTTATTTTCAGGTATTTATTCTTTTAGAGGAGGTAGGATTCGAGAATATTTACTTTTATTTTTACATTGATTTCCATTAAATTTATTAATTTTAAAGGGGGATATGTGTATATTATGATTATAATTTAAATAGTTTAATAAAAATATTGATTTGTGGTGTCAATGATAAGAGTAAATCTTTTTAAATCGTGAAATATTTATCAATTTGTTCTATTAGATTCGTTAGTCTATTTTTTTGTAGTCTTTTGTCATTTACGATAGGGTTAATTTTTATTATAAATGATTATACAATTTTTATTGAATGAGAAGTTGTTTCAATAAATTCTTTAATAATTGTAATGACAATTTTATTAGATTGAATAAGATTAATTTTTATATCATTTGTACTAATGATTTCTTCTTTAGTTATTTATTATAGAAAGGAATATATAGAAAGTGACTATAAAATTAATCGATTTATTATATTAGTATTAATATTTGTTATATCAATAATATTATTAATTATTAGTCCAAATTTAATTAGAATTTTATTAGGGTGAGATGGATTAGGATTAGTATCTTATTGTTTAGTAATTTACTTTCAAAATATTAAGTCATATAATGCTGGTATATTAACTGCATTGTCTAACCGAATTGGAGATGTGGCTCTTTTATTAGCTATTGCTTGAATATTAAATTATGGGAGTTGAAATTATATTTTTTATTTAGATGTAATACAATCTGATAATGAAATAATAATTGTAGGGTTATTAGTTATATTAGCTGCTATAACTAAGAGTGCCCAAATTCCTTTTTCTTCTTGATTACCTGCAGCTATGGCGGCTCCAACACCTGTTTCAGCTTTAGTTCATTCTTCTACTTTAGTTACAGCTGGTGTTTATTTATTAATTCGATTTGATATTGTTTTAAGAATAAGTTGAATAGGAAATTTATTATTATTATTATCTGGATTAACTATATTTATAGCTGGATTAGGTGCTAATTATGAATTTGATTTAAAAAAGATTATTGCTTTATCTACTTTAAGACAATTAGGATTAATAATAAGAATTTTATCTATAGGTTTTTATAAGTTAGCTTTTTTTCACTTATTAACTCATGCTTTATTTAAGGCATTATTATTTATGTGTGCTGGAGCTATTATTCATAATATAAATAATAATCAAGATATTCGTTTAATGGGTAGATTAAGCTTAATAATACCATTGACATCTTCTTGTTTTAATGTAGCTAATTTAGCTTTATGTGGGATACCTTTTTTAGCTGGGTTTTATTCTAAGGATTTAATTTTAGAAATAGTATCTTTTTCTTATATTAATATATTTTCTTTTTTTCTTTACTTTTTTTCTACTGGTTTAACAGTTTGTTATTCTTTTCGCTTAGTTTATTACACAATAACTGGGGATTCTAATTTTTCTTCATTGAATATATTAAATGATGAAGGTTGAGTAATATTAAAGAGTATAAT
Source organism: Musca autumnalis (assembly GCF_047663935.1). Classification (NCBI taxonomy): domain Eukaryota; kingdom Metazoa; phylum Arthropoda; class Insecta; order Diptera; family Muscidae; genus Musca; species Musca autumnalis. The sequence goes on from NW_027412424.1 coordinate 5,437, forward strand.
AGGTTTATTAGTTTTAAGAATTGTAGGAGGAAGTATGTTAAATTGATTAATTTTTCCTACACCAGAAGTTATTATTTTACCTTTAAATTTAAAATTATTAACATTATTTGTATGTATTATTGGGGGATTTATAGGTTATATAATTTCTAATGTTTCTTTATTTTTTATAAATAAGGCTTTAATAAATTATAATAGTTCTTATTTTTTAGGCTCTATATGATTTATACCTTATATTTCTACTTATGGAATTATTAATTATTCCTTAATTTTAGGAAAGTTAAGTATTAAGTCATTTGATCAGGGTTGATCAGAATATTTTGGTGGGCAACAACTTTATTATAATTTAGCAAAGAATTCTCAGTTAAATCAAATATTACAAAATAATAATTTAAAAATTTATTTATTAAGTTTTGTTTTTTGGATTGTTATTGTATTTATGTATATAATTTGTTTTTATTCAAATAGCTTATATTTAGAGTATAACACTGAAGATGTTAGGGAGATTAATTAATCTTTGAATATACTGAATTTTTTTTAGTAATTTATAAAATAAAATTATTTAATTTTACAATGAAAATGTAATGTTTTTATTAAACTATATAAATAGAAGTATAAATGGAATTTAACCATTAAAAGAAAAAAGTTAGCAGCTTTTACTTGAACATCATACTTCCTTAATTGGAGTTTAAAACTCAATTCTATCATTAACAGTGATAAGCCGCTTTTTGGCTTCAATTAAAGAATAAGGGTAAATTTACCTAAGATTAGGTCGAAACTAATTGCAATATATCGCTTCATATTCAAGGTAGATTGAAAAATCAATACTTTTTGAATGCAAATCAAATGTTATAATTAACTACAACCCTATCATTAATTTGATCAATTTAATATACCTTGATTTCATTCATGATAAAGTCCTAGTAATAAAATTAAAATAAAAATAATTGATGTAATTGTTCAGTATATAAGGTTTGAAAATTTAATAATTAAAATAATTGGTAAAATTAATGCAATTTCTACATCAAAAATTAAAAAAATAATAGTGATTAAAAAAAATCGTAAAGAGAAAGGAAGTCGAGATGATGATTTTGGGTCAAATCCACATTCAAATGGAGATGCTTTTTCTCGATCAACAATAGTTTTTTTTGATAAAAGTGAAGCTAATAATATTACTACTACAGAAATTAATAAAAGGATTAAGCTAATTGTTAAAATTGAAAAAATTATCTATACTATTAATAATAGACCATATGATTGGAAGTCAAATATACTTTATATACTATATAGATAATAATTTATCCTCCTCATCAATAAATTGATACATAAAGGAATAATCAAACAATATCAACAAAGTGTCAATATCAAGCAGCAGCTTCAAATCCAAAGTGATGATTCTTTGAAAAATGATTATTTAAGTGTCGTCCTAAACAAACAATTAAAAAAGTTGTCCCAATTAATACATGAAGACCATGAAATCCTGTTGCTATAAAAAAAGTAGATCCATAAACTGAGTCAGCAATTGTGAATGGGGCTTCAATATATTCATAAGCTTGAAGAATTGTAAAATAGACTCCTAATAATACAGTAAAAAATAAACCTTGAGTAGTTTGAGAATGATTTCCTTCCATTAAACTATGATGAGCTCAAGTAACAGTGATCCCAGAAGTTAATAAAATTACAGTATTTAATAAAGGAATTTGGAATGGGTTAAATGGAGTAATTCCTATAGGAGGTCATATAGCCCCAAGTTCAATTGAAGGAGATAAGCTACTATGGAAAAAAGCTCAAAAAAATGAAACAAAAAATAAAACTTCTGAAAGAATAAATAAAATTATTCCTCATCGTAATCCTGTTGTTACAGAAAGAGTGTGAAGACCTTGGTAAGTTCCTTCTCGGGAAACATCTCGTCATCATTGATAAACAGTTAAAATTGTAATTACGTTACCTAGTAGGAAAAGAGAATTATCATATTGATGAAATCACTTTACTATTCCAGCAACTGTTGTTATAGCACCAATTGAAGCTGTTAATGGTCATGGACTATAATCTACTAAGTGAAATGGGTGATTTGAGTGAGTTGACATTAGTTTACTTCTCTAGAATATAATGTTCTTAGAACAGCAAATACATAAGATTGAATTATAGCGACTGCTGATTCTAAAACTAATAAAGCAATTTGGGTAATAATTAGGAAACTAATTAGAATAACTGATAAAGAAGGTCCTGTATTTCCTAAAAGGGTCAATAGTAAATGTCCGGCAATTATATTTGCTGTTAATCGAACAGCTAAAGTTCCAGGTCGAATTACATTTCTGATTGTTTCAATGCATACTATAAATGGTATTAAAATAGCTGGAGTTCCTTGTGGTACTAAATGGGCAAATATATGTTGAGTATTGTTAATTCAACCGTATAATATAAAACATAGTCATAAAGGAAGAGCTAATGTTAAAGTTAATGTTAAATGACTTGTGCTAGTAAAAATATATGGGAATAATCCTATAAAATTATTAAATAAAATTATAGAAAATAATGAAACGAAAATAAATGTAGAACCGTTAGCTCCTATAGGACCTAATAATGTTTTAAATTCTTTATGAAGAGTTAATAAAATATTATTTCAAAAAATATGATATCGAGAAGGTATTAGTCAGTATATAGATGGGATTATCAAAATCCCTAAAAAAGTACTTAGTCAATTTAAGGAAAGATTAAAAATACTTGATGATGGGTCGAATACAGAAAATAAATTTGTTATCATTTTCAATTTAGTGATTTTGTTGAGTGAGTCTTATTACTTAAAATTGATTTAGGTATTGAAGGAATATATGAGTAATAATTTATTATATTAAAAATTACAAATGTAATTGAAAAAATAATAAATAAACTTAATCAACCAATTGGTGCTATTTGAGGGATTAAAAAATATTAATGAATTAATAATTTTAGTTTGACAAACTAATGTTATATATTTAACTAATTTTTTCATTAGAAGTAAGTGCTAATTTACTATAAAATGGTTTAAGAGACCAGTACTTGCTTTCAGTCATCTAATGAAGAATTATTCTTAGAAATTCATTTAATAAAATAATTTACAGGAACACTTTCAATTACAATTGGCATAAAACTATGATTTGCTCCACAAATTTCTGAACATTGCCCATAAAATAGCCCTGGTCGATTAATTAAAAAATTTGTTTGGTTTAATCGGCCAGGAGTACCATCTACTTTTACACCTAATGCAGGAACAGTTCATGAATGAATTACATCAGCAGCTGTCACTAGAATCCGAATTTGTGAATTTATAGGAAGAACTACTCGGTTATCAACATCTAATAAACGGAATCCATCTACAGGTAATTCATTAGTTGGGATTATATATGAATCGAATTCAACATTATTAAAATCTGAATATTCATAACTTCAATATCATTGATGACCAATAGCCTTTAAAGTTACTGCAGGTTCGTTAATTTCATCTAATAAATATAGTAGTCGTAAAGAAGGGAAAGCAATAAATAGTAAAATAATAGCAGGTAAAATAGTTCAAATAATTTCAATTGTTTGTCCATGTAATAAATACCGATTTACATAATTATTAAAAAATAAAGTAAATATTAAATAACCTACTAATACAGTGATTATTACTAAAATTATTAATGCGTGATCATGAAAAAAAATTAATTGTTCTATTAATGGGGAAGAACTATCTTGTAAACCTAAATTTGCTCATGTTGACATTAGTTTTCTAATAAAAGTAAAATACTTTATATATGGAGCTTAAATCCATTGCACTAATCTGCCATATTAGAAATTAACTAATAAAGGCAATTCATTATATCTGTGTTCAGCAGGCGGAGTATTTTGTAATCATTCAATTGATGAATTTAATTGAATTGGGAAGATTACTTGACGTTGGGATACTAAACTTTCTCAGATAATATAGAATAAATATAAAATTCCTAATAATGAAATTGTTGACCCAATTGTTGAGATTACATTTCATGTCGTGTAAGCATCTGGATAGTCAGAATATCGACGAGGTATTCCGGCTAATCCTAAAAAATGTTGAGGGAAAAATGTTAAATTTACTCCAATGAATATTATAACAAATTGACTTTTTAAAAGCTTATTATTTAAGGTTAATCCTGTAAATAATGGGTATCAGTGGACAAAACCGGCTATAATAGCGAATACAGCTCCTATTGAAAGTACATAATGGAAGTGGGCTACTACATAATATGTGTCATGTAAAATAATATCAACAGAAGAATTAGCTAATACTACCCCTGTTAATCCTCCTACAGTGAATAAAAATACAAATCCTAAGGCTCATAAAATAGCTGGAGAATAAGTTAATTGAGTACCATATAATGTAGCAAGTCAACTAAAAATTTTAATTCCAGTAGGAACAGCAATAATTATTGTTGCTGAAGTAAAATAAGCTCGAGTATCAACATCTATTCCAACTGTAAATATATGATGAGCTCAGACAATGAATCCTAAAAGACCAATTGCTAGTATAGCATAAATTATTCCTAGAGACCCAAATGTTTCCTTCTTTCCAGATTCTTGACTAATAATATGAGAAATTATTCCAAATCCTGGTAAAATTAAAATATAAACTTCTGGGTGTCCGAAAAATCAAAATAAATGTTGGTAAAGAATTGGGTCTCCTCCTCCCGCAGGGTCAAAGAATGAAGTATTTAAATTCCGATCCGTTAATAATATTGTGATAGCTCCGGCTAAAACTGGAAGAGAAAGTAAAAGTAATAGAGCAGTAATTACAACTGATCAAACGAATAAAGGTATTCGATCAAATGTAATCCCAGTAGCCCGCATATTAATTACGGTTGTAATAAAATTTACTGCTCCTAAAATTGAAGAAATTCCAGCTAAATGTAATGAAAAAATAGCTAAATCAACAGAAGCTCCTCCATGAGCAATAATTGAAGATAAAGGTGGGTATACAGTTCATCCTGTCCCAGCTCCCTTTTCTACTATGCTTCTAACTAATAATAAGGTTAAAGCAGGAGGTAAAAGTCAGAAACTTATATTATTCATTCGAGGGAATGCTATATCAGGAGCTCCTAGTATTAAAGGAACTAATCAATTTCCAAATCCTCCAATTATAATAGGTATAACTATAAAGAAAATTATAATAAAAGCATGAGCTGTTACAATAACATTATAAATTTGGTCATCACCAATTAGTGCACCAGGGTGCCCTAATTCAGCTCGAATTAAAATTCTTAATGAAGTTCCAATTATACCAGATCATGCTCCAAAGATAAAATATAAGGTACCAATATCTTTGTGATTAGTAGAAAATAACCATTGTTGCGATTAAATGGCTGAAGTTTAGGCAATAGATTGTAAATTTATTTATGAGAATCATTCTCTTTAATCAATTAGCTTTATAGTCAATAATGACATTAGACTGCAATTCTAAAGGAGTAATAAATTTACTAAGGCTTAAAAGATTATTCTTATATTGATAGCTTTGAAGGCTATTAGTTTATTTAACTTAAAACCTTAAAAAAAGAAATATAAGGAAGAAGTTAAAAATAGCCCAAAGGTCGAAATATAAGAAAAGATCAATAATAACTTTATATTAGAACTTTTATAAAATGAAAATGTTATTCAGTTATTTTCGTAATAATTCAATATGAAAGCTCTATAACATAATCGTATATAAAAATATAAAGTAATTAACGTTATTATTACTATAAAAGTCAATAGAAATAATTGATTATTCATAGTAAGGGATTGAATTACAAATATTTTAGGTAAAAATCCTAAAAATGGTGGTAATCCTCCTAGTGAAAGAAGGTTAAAGAATAAAAAAAATTTAATTCTTTTTTCATGGAAAAATAGTGTAAATAATTGATTAATATAAGAAATTTTGAATATATTAAACATAAATACTATTGAGAATGTTAAAAATGTATAAAATAAGAAATACACTAATCAAATATTTCTGTTATATATTGCTGCCAATATTCATCCTAAATGATTAATTGATGAATAAGCTATTAATTTGCGTAAAGAAGTTTGGTTTAATCCTCCTAATGCACCAATTAAGCTTGATAAGATAATTCTAATAATAATTAATGGCTTAAAAATTACATAAGAAATTAATATTAAAGGAGCAATCTTTTGTCAAGTTATTAAAATTAATGCATTAATTCATGATAATCCTTCTATTACATTAGGAAATCAAAAATGAAAAGGAGCAGACCCACTTTTTAATAAAAGAGTAGAGAAAATAATTATTTCTATTAAATAATTCGAATCTCTATTTATATTTAATAAAAATAGGATTACTGCAAACAAAAATACAGAAGAAGCTAATGCTTGCGTTAAAAAGTACTTTAAAGATGCTTCTGTAGATATTAATTTATTACCTCTTATTAGGGGGATAAAAGCTAATAAATTAATTTCTAACCCTATTCAGGCTCCTATTCAAGAGTTAGCTGAAATAGCAATTAAAGTTCCTATTATTAAAATAGCTAAAAATATAATTTTTGATGAATTATTAAAAATTAAAAAGAAAAGGATTAGAACCTTTATAAATGGGGTATGAGCCCAGTAGCTTAATTAGCTTATCTTTTTATATTTTGGTGTACGATGCACAAAAGTTTTTGATACTTTTAGAAATAGTTTAATTCTATTAAATATAATTAATGAATGTAATATTAATTACATAATTTACCCTATCAAGGTAACCCTTTTATCAGGCAATTCATTCAATGAAACTTGACTCTTTTTTTTTTTTTTTTTTTTTCCTTCTTTATAGTAATTTTTTTGTGAAATTTTGAAAAAAAATTATATTTTTATTTTTTTATAGTGAATCAAAATTAGTATAATTTTTTAAAATTTTTAAGAATGTAATTTAAGGGTTTTTAAAATTATATATATATATAGATAATTAATTTTTGCATATATATATATATATAGATTTATCTATATACAATATTTAATAATATCTATATTATTTATATTATATAGATGTATATATATATATAAATGATTTATATATATAACTATATTCATCTAATTGATTATTAATATATAAATTATTTATATAATGTATACTATATATTAGACATTATATTACTATTGATAGATAAATAGATGGATAATAAAGATTAATTTGTCTATTATGATTAATCGGATTGTTATAGAAATTTTTTTTTGTTTCTAGATCAATAGATAAATAGTGATTAATTAAACATTTATATATATATATCTATCTATATAATAGAGTATATAGACCTAATTTCAGATTCTGCACGCTTCAAATAAAAAATAGATACCCCCTATAATATTAAATTAATGTTATTAAAAACATTAAATATATATTATATAAATTATTATAATACAAAATTAATGTAATTATAAATATTAGCTATATATATCATATTTATATGTATAAATATAACAAAAATAATATTATTTATATTTATTATATTTATATTTATATGTGTAATAGAAATATGTTATATATTAAAGATATATATATAGATAATTAATTTTTGCATATATATATATATATATAGATTTATCTATATACAATATTTAATAATATCTATATTATTTATATTATATAGATGTATATATATATATAAATGATTTATATATATAACTATATTCATCTAATTGATTATTAATATATAAATTATTTATATAATGTATACTATATATTAGACATTATATTACTATTGATAGATAAATAGATGGATAATAAAGATTAATTTGTCTATTATGATTAATCGGATTGTTATAGAAATTTTTTTTTGTTTCTAGATCAATAGATAAATAGTGATTAATTAAACATTTATATATATATATCTATCTATATAATAGAGTATATAGACCTAATTTCAGATTCTGCACGCTTCAAATAAAAAATAGATACCCCCTATAATATTAAATTAATGTTATTAAAAACATTAAATATATATTATATAAATTATTATAATACAAAATTAATGTAATTATAAATATTAGCTATATATATCATATTTATATGTATAAATATAACAAAAATAATATTATTTATATTTATTATATTTATATTTATATGTGTAATAGAAATATGTTATATATTAAAGATATATATATAGATAATTAATTTTTGCATATATATATATATATAGATTTATCTATATACAATATTTAATAATATCTATATTATTTATATTATATAGATGTATATATATATATAAATGATTTATATATATAACTATATTCATCTAATTGATTATTAATATATAAATTATTTATATAATGTATACTATATATTAGACATTATATTACTATTGATAGATAAATAGATGGATAATAAAGATTAATTTGTCTATTATGATTAATCGGATTGTTATAGAAATTTTTTTTTGTTTCTAGATCAATAGATAAATAGTGATTAATTAAACATTTATATATATATATCTATCTATATAATAGAGTATATAGACCTAATTTCAGATTCTGCACGCTTCAAATAAAAAATAGATACCCTCTATAATATTAAATTAATGTTATTAAAAACATTAAATATATATTATATAAATTTTTTATATGAAAAAATAACACTAAAAATTTTTAAATTTTTGAAAAATTTTAAAAAAAAAAAAAAAAAATCCGAATTTTGTCAAAATTTATGAATTTTTTAAAAATTCTGATGGTTCATTTTTTACTTTTTGATTTTTTTTTTACTAATTTAAATTATTTTATAATTAATAAATTTAATATTTATTTGTTAAAATATTAAATAAAATTATAATAGAATGAATCTTTATATTAGGGGATATAATTGATTTATTTCTATGTAAAAATTAATATATAATTTTTATAGTTAAGAGTTGAAAATATTACCTAGTACCAATTTTTATTTACTTATTAAGTTAATATATTAGTTATTTTATAATATAAAACTAATGTAATTATATATCTATATATGTATATATATAGATAATTAATTTTTGCATATATATATATATATAGATTTATCTATATACAATATTTAATAATATCTATATTATTTATATTATATAGATGTATATATATATATAAATGATTTATATATATAACTATATTCATCTAATTGATTATTAATATATAAATTATTTATATAATGTATACTATATATTAGACATTATATTACTATTGATAGATAAATAGATGGATAATAAAGATTAATTTGTCTATTATGATTAATCGGATTGTTATAGAAATTTTTTTTTGTTTCTAGATCAATAGATAAATAGTGATTAATTAAACATTTATATATATATATCTATCTATATAATAGAGTATATAGACCTAATTTCAGATTCTGCACGCTTCAAATAAAAAATAGATACCCCCTATAATATTAAATTAATGTTATTAAAAACATTAAATATATATTATATAAATTATTATAATACAAAATTAATGTAATTATAAATATTAGCTATATATATCATATTTATATGTATAAATATAACAAAAATAATATTATTTATATTTATTATATTTATATTTATATGTGTAATAGAAATATGTTATATATTAAAGATATATATATAGATAATTAATTTTTGCATATATATATATATATAGATTTATCTATATACAATATTTAATAATATCTATATTATTTATATTATATAGATGTATATATATATATAAATGATTTATATATATAACTATATTCATCTAATTGATTATTAATATATAAATTATTTATATAATGTATACTATATATTAGACATTATATTACTATTGATAGATAAATAGATGGATAATAAAGATTAATTTGTCTATTATGATTAATCGGATTGTTATAGAAATTTTTTTTTGTTTCTAGATCAATAGATAAATAGTGATTAATTAAACATTTATATATATATATCTATCTATATAATAGAGTATATAGACCTAATTTCAGATTCTGCACGCTTCA